>NW_010402841.1:858-42355 GCF_000710305.1 Buceros rhinoceros silvestris | reverse complement strand
TCAGCTTCGCTCATTCGGCAACAGAAAACCTTATTTATTGGCTGTTAAAGGAAAATATGGCAGTTCTCCATGGCAAATTCATCCTTGTTTTGAAACATATGTTATTAGTGCTCACAAGGGAACTGGAAGTATAGATTTTAAAAATAGTCTTGCAGAAACATTATCTCTGAAATACTGAAAGCGAAGCTGCCGGAATGCAGTTTGATAGCAAACCCTTGATAATGTCTGGAGATGTCACAGTAGCACGTTTTCCGTATTTCCAACATGGCTTCTAAAACGTAACTGAAAGCACTGAAAAGTGCCATGCTCCCAACACTGGTGGCAGGTGCTGGAGGAAAAGCAGCGCTCGCTCGAGCTGCCCTTCTGCCAGGCGTCCCCTGCCACGGGCTCAAACCGCAAACACACAGCACAGGCTTGGGGCACGGGCGACAGCACGCTGCTGGAAATCAGAGCGGTTTTAATCCTCCAGACACCATACTGCAGGTCAAATAGCATTTACAGTGTTTAATATTTTATTTTTAGGAAGACTGATGACATTATAGCTCGTTGGATATTTATGAAGAGATGGAGTAGTCTCATTTTCATGGGTTGCGAGCATCGTGGACAGAAATGTTCACACAAAACCCAGCTGCTGATGAGCTGCATTGGGAATTTTTTGCTGTCCTACCCAACATCGACATTTTTAAAACTGTCAAGTCTTATTTCGAGGAAAACAGCCCATTTTGTTGGTGTTTCCATACAGCAGAAGCCACACCGAGAGAGCAGAACCAGGCGGGGAGCATTCAGTAATGCAGGGTCATTAAGTCTTTGCAGCACAACTTAATGTGGCTGTAGGACGTTCTTTTCCATGGAAACTCTGGTTTGTGCTAATGTGACTCTCCAGGAGGTCTAATCAGAAATGGCTGATGCTCCTGGGGGAGCAGACAGAGCAGCACCACAGGCCCTCAGCTGCCAGGAGCAGAGCTTGTGGGAGCAGAAATGTCTTCAGTTTTGTCTCCAGCTTCCTAAAATGCTGGAACCCCTCAAGCACCCAGGACACAGTTGCAGGATATGGAAGTGCAAACGGTGCCTGCAAAGTGTGGGGACATGAGATGGCCCATAGCGTCGTGAAAGAGCTCCGCTCAGACCCCTTTCATCGCAGGAATAACCTGACAAGAGGTATTTTGTCCCAACGCTGGCCAAAGCTGCATGACCAAGTTGCTCTGGGTGCCAGGGAAGAGCCACGCGAGCAGCAGGTCCCACAAGTCCTTCTGTCCCACCATGGGCACCGGCACCACGGGACTTCCAGAGAGGGTAAGGCAACAGGATTGCAAGAGCGATAGTCTGAAACAGCACCTACTGAGATGATGCTTACAGTTTGTTTTCCACCTAAAATAGGCAATTTATCTTCTCAAAGTTTCTATGTCAGGCAGTCAGCTTCAGATCATGCCAGACTTACCTCAACCTTAACAACACCCTCATAAACGGAGCGGTACGGGCCCTAAACACAAGAACACACATTTCCATAGGATCCCTGCTTCAGCTGGTGCGCGGGAAGGGGCCAGACTCAGATGGCACACAGTCTGCCATAAATCTGGCATCACTCACCTCTCCTCTTCACTCAGGCACCTTCCCCGGTTAAATTCTGATCGCTAAAAAGTGGCACTAACTGCCTGCAAGATGAGAAGAGATTGTGGAAACAACCTCTGCTGGAGCTGCATGGAGATGAGAGGGAGATGCAGATAAAGAAGCAAATAAGGAAGAGGTGAGGAACACCACAAACTTCAGTGCTCGCAGGCTTCACTTCAAAATACATAAATAAAGCGAAGAGTTATGATATTCAGCGCAGAGTAATAAAGTATTATCTGCTAATCTTTTGAATTTTAACGGCAGCTGTCGGCTCCACACAACCAGGGCTTGTTGCCTTTTAATATCCCTCAGAGACCCTCCACCGTCTTGACTACTTTCTGTCACATTGTATCACAAGTACAGTTTTCCAATTAGTTGAGATGCTTGAGAGAAGTTTTTCCCTTGATGTAAAAAAGTCAATTTTACAAGCAAGGAAAGCTTTAAAAGGGCGGTGGTATTTTACCAGATGAGTACATCATTTTCATTAACTGAACTTCATCTATTATGTTACGTGAAAGAAAACAGCTGAACAGAGATAGACAGATAGAAAATTTACTGAATTTAATTTCTAGAGCTATGTTACTTAAAACCTGATTATTTTCTAGTGGCTGGACAACTTTGTTATTTTAAAAGATGGTATCGAAGGTAAATACTGTTGTCACTGTTAACATGGTAGAATAACACGCAGTATTCATCTCGCATGACATGCATGTCACAATAAAGAATAATTGTTCAATTTACTGATTATATTCACAATAAAATACTTCCTCTTATTTCTAAATGCTTTACTCTAGGTTGTACAATCTATTTTACCATTTTTATCATTAATAAATGCAAAGTTGATCTGTAACAAACCACTGCTTTCAAGATTAGAAGCAAGAAATTAATGTTAAGGAGAGTGGTCCTAACACCTGATATTTCATGTGGTGGCCTACCGAAAAATATTATTGTTTAATTTTTTCTCATAATTTTATTTTGTTTCAAATAGATGAAAGACAGTTATGCCATTTTTAATTCTACTTTAACGCACTTATGCCATTTTTAATTCTACTTTAATTCATTTACAAAGATAATGAGATCATACATCTTTTAAGTTATTAAAGCACACTTGCTTTCTACCTGAGCTAAAGGAAAGAGTTGTCAATAAACCCGGAGTCCATTTTAGCCTGGTGTGGTTTTATGTCTAATACAACCTATTAGCAGAAAGAGGAGACACCACCGAGGTGAAAAATTTACTGCTCCTTCAGAACTTCTTCACCTGCAGGTTGGCTTCTGGCATCAGTGCTGAAACACAATAGTATAACGGAGCGATAGCTGAAATGCGGCAAAGGCCGTGTAATAAAGCGTGCTGCTAGCACAAGGTATTAGAGTTTTAACCTCTACGACGGCACGAGGCAGGAGAAAAAAAGCTATGGGGTTATTTCTCTAAAATTTCCCATCTTTGTGAACATTGGTTTAGCTCCACTGGTCTGTAGCAAATTGAAGTCTGCGACTTCACAAAGCTCCAATAAAATACGTAATGTTCAATTTCTCCCTTTCTGAAACTCTCTGTCCATTATCATATAGGACTTAAATGCATACCACTCAGTTCTGAAACCTGGTGTTTAACGTACAGAACAGACACATTAAACACAGGTATAGGCTTATGACAAACAATTCAGGCAAAAATGTGTTAAAAGCATTACGAAAGCTGCTGGTATCTTCACTATTAATATATAGCGCAGCCATAAGATGCCTCCTGCCTCTCCGATTTTACTCTGAATGTTCTGACCTCAAAGAAATAAATGGATCTAAACTTTACTGAAGTTGTGTTCTTTTATTATGAAATGCAGGGCTTTTTAAAAGATAAACAGACTATGAAAATACACGATAGCTACTGCACTTTAATAAAATGTAGGTTATGACACGTTCTCCAACTGTTCTGGGGAAAGCAGTAACAATTATGAACAAGCCCCTTAAGGTTAGAAATGGATGTTCTGTAAACTATCATATCTTTCCAGCTATTATATTAATTTCCTTCTTACTGCCTCTACTAACTTTACTAATAACATCTTTTCAGCCTTCTGCTGCAACAAGCTAAGTACTATTCCATGTAGCTGAATATTTATTAGAGAGCTCTGGCTCAAGGCCCCGCTGGAGGAAGCTGTCTCTTGGGAAATACTTTTTTAAGTGTGATGCATCCTTCTACCTGGCCGTGTGTAATGATATTTTTATACAGTAGTAACCTGACAACATCTTGATTGCACCAAAAACCAGAAAGTGGTCAGACTATTGACATGCAAGTTGTTCTCTTGCCAGGTTTTTCGACTTGTTAAGATCAGCACCCATTCTGCTTTCTTCCACATCCCAGGCTAGGTCTCATTTAATTTACCACAGGAGAGAGCAGAGGACACGGTAGGAATGAGTTAACAACATCTCAGAAGACCCTGCCAGCCTCCTGTTTCCACAGGGCTGACGCAAAAAGACTGTGTTAGGATTCTGAGTTTAGGACGAGGGGAGAGAAACAGCAAGTTTAATCCTAAATCTGCCACAAATTTACCATAAACCTTCAGCAAAGGCATTAAAATGTTCTGTTCATCAGTAACCTCCATTATTAAGATGTATAAAGAGTGTTCCGTGTTTTGGAAACCTTCCCTTTAAAAGGGTAAACTCATGAAGAGGATTAATGGGGACTAAATCCCTTATGGTCTGCCAGTCCTCTGGGCATGTCCCACCATTACCTGCTGCACCACCACCTCCAGAAGCCTCACGCACAGGTAAGGATTGCAGTGAACCAGACAGTTCTGAACACGGTATTGCTCTAGTCCCTTACGCATTCCTCACACCCCGGTGTTTGAATCGCCCATGTCTCAGTGACACATCATGCCTCATGAGTGAAACACTTTGCCTTTAAACCACACACGGTGCAGAACCTTATTCTGATCTGAATTTGAGGTTTGTTATGAGTGAAAATTAATTCTTGGCACATGTTAATCTAGTCTGGCAGCAGCTCTCCTCCCTGCTATTTTTGATAGTCTTCCAGCAAAACAACTAACATCTGTAGCCTGGAATAAATTTTTTGAGATTGTCCAAATTATTGTTTACCAATACGTGAGCTGCCATGTGGTAACCAGCAAACAAAAGCTCTGGCATGAATATAACATGTGCAAGAAGAACCCAGGAACAAAGAGGTCCTTATTGCTTCAGCCCGTTTCCCTGTCATTTGGGGTGACGAGGATGAATGAGGTGGAGATGCAAAACCAGGGGAAGGGAAGGGAAGGGAAGGGAAGGGGGAAGGGAAGGGGCTGAGCAAGGAGATGGGTAAGGACAAGTTGATTCTGGTGATGTCAGGCTGGGGAGGAAAGATGGGAAAAACAAGGAAATGCAGCAGTTGCAAAGATCACCCAAGAGGTATGAAATTTTTTCTATATAATTGCAGCTTCCCTCCTCTGACAAGCTGAGTCCTTGGATGAGATTCCTCGAAAGCTCACCTCCAGTCGAGACCACATCAAATTAGCCCATCAGTACCCATGGGTTGTTTTAGGGATAGTATCTCATATAAACTAAAATTCAGGTCTGACTGAGACTAAAATCATGCTGAATTTTGCCTCGTTTCAAACAACTCTATCATAGAAGAGCCTTGACTTCCTGGAAGACGATGTGATTTGGGTCTTGCTGCAGTTTTCACTGAGCTGATGTGAATTTTGGGGACCATTTCCACAGCATGTGCCAAGCCTCAGAGGAGACAAAGCTTCAAGGGAGGAACAAGAAAGCTTAATTAAAAGGAAGCTAAAACCATCGCAGTGATTCCTTTGAGAGATTTTCACCTAGTTCTGACTTTAAACACTGCTGCAGCGGGACTTACTGCAAGCAAAGAAATTATGAAACTTTTTGCACAACTTCTTTTGCATGGAATTATGACAGAATGTTTCACAGCCGATTACGGACAAATCGGAAGGGATAAGAAAGAAACTATCAGGCAGGAATCCTGCCACGAACCAAGATCAAGTTCAAAAAGCAATAAATTTAATATGGCTAAATTGTCTGGGAGGTTTCTAAGGCTGAAGAATTTAAGTGGACATCATAAAGGTCCAAAGAAACAGAACGGGAAGTAAAAAGAAGACAATTTTCTTCCTGCTCTTTTTATAGATTCTGTAAAAACTTTGGGTAGGATAGGTTGTCACCTTTCAGAAATAGCTGGTCCATATTGTGCAGCCTTCTCCCACTGCTATTTCAGACTTTTGAGCAGGATGGTACAAGAAATCCCACCAGAAAGCAGGAGTCTGAAGCCTAAAGCTAAAACCTGATTAATCAATCGAAGCAACCTTTTCCTTCTCAGTCCAGATATTGTGCCCGGCCACACATATTCCATTTAGCAGTGGAGTCTTACAAATTCACGCTCCTGGGAAGGTGAGTGGTGAGGGAACAGGATTCACAACTGCCTGGCCCCAAGGAACTGCAGTCTCCACACTGCATGGTCCTGCCTCAGCTTGGTATCGATTTCTCTGCTTACTGATCAGTCAGAGAACCACTTTAAGTCATTATAAACATGTTTTTATACTACTGGGACAGATGTTCCTCCACTACACTGTGCAGTTGTAAACTCTGTTTAATACATTAAACTTCCAAGCTAAATTGCATTGGTAATATTATCTCCTCACTTTCCTGACCTTCACAGGTTTAAAAATCAGACACTTAACCTTGCATTAATGGCAGGGGTTTTATTGCACAAGATTACACATTTAAAGCCATTATTATAACCTCTACTCCTAGGTATAAAAGGCTGAGAGGCATTCAAACACATGCCAGGAAAATGACAGGTAAGGAAGAAAAGGAAACCTTTCTGGCACCATCATTTTCTTTTTCTTTTTTAAACTCCTGTTATTAAGCTCAGCTCTCCCAGGTACTGCAGCGAAAGCTCTCGACCCTAACAAATTATACGGATATTTCTAACATTTTTAAGAGTGACTAGTGCAGAGTTAATTGTGGGATTGTAATTCAGGTGTTAGGCTTGTTTTCATACGGAGAAGGTTTGCCATTTGCCATTACATCTACAATTCTAGTAAAGGCAAAATCAGTGTCATCCGAACGTTTCTGTACGCTCAGTTAAGGAACCGAATCACAGACCTCATTTTCCAGGAGTTGTCTTCAGGGCCCACATGCTCACAGAAAATCCCTTCACTCACACTTTGTACCATTTAAAATCCAGGTTGCTGGAGGTGCAGAGTATAGCTTGCAAACCCCTCCCGGGCTACAGTCGATGCGGACGCAGTGAAAACAGAGCCAAGCTCAGCCAGCTGCCTCATGCTGCTGTCAGGAGGATCTCACTTCCCATCAAACTTATGGAGATGCTCATGAGCCACCAACACTACAGTGCTGTGGAGGTAGAGTTTGCGGTCCTGACAGCCACTCATACATCTCAGGAACTGAATCTCTTTTTGCATACACAGTCCCTTAATTTTTTGTTCTATCTCAAATAAGCACTTTGGTGCAGAATTTCGACTTCCGGGTCTTTAGAGCAAAGTATCCTGATTCTACCTGGGAAGTCCAGGTGCCCAGCGTCCTTATTCTTCTGTTGCACTAACCACCACTCGTGATCCAGCATCATTGACTATCGCTGCAATTCTGCATTCAGGTGGAGCAGCCCAGTAGTTACCAGACCTTATCAATATGCAATAAAAGGTGGCAGCTCTTGTTCATGCGATCCCTGGGAATGCCAGATGGCCTTTGCTGGCTCATGACCCAAAGAGATTGCTGTTATGTTGTTAGTTTACTTCAAATGTCTGATTGCTTTAATTGTCACAGTGCTATGTTTCCTAATGTTATGTCCTGAAAAAAACATGGATTTATTCTTTTCACCAGCCATTTCTCTCCTAAAATATACTAACAATAAACCAAGATTATGTCAGCAGGATGGAAGTCACACTTCTTAAAAGGAATAAAAACAACAAAAACTTGGGAAACCAAAAACTTTAAATTTCATTGTATCCATAGGTCTTTACGGTTCACCTTAGATTCACTAGTATCCTGTGGAGACCTTTTAAATGCAGTAAAATGTCTGCCCCAGGTAAAATTGCCAGCACTTTAGAACAAAGGGTTTGTAAGTGGTGGTTTATAATGCATGTGGGATTTGAAAAGTACATTTTTTCTTGTCTTGAAGATAAGTCTTATTAAGATGGCGTACCACCTTGGAGGCAGTAATGGGCTTTTTCAATACTCCAAGTTTGCAATAATACTATTTCTTGTAAGAAAGGCAAAAAGGTTTCTTTTTTTATCCCAGATGAGGTTGATGCTTTCTGACCCAATATTGTTACAGTAAAATACAGTTTTAAAAGAACTCTTGATCTTCAAAGCACAGAAACAACCGCCAATATAAATCACCAATATTCGATCTATACCTAGACTTAAATCTTCTGGTTCTCATCCTGTGTTTCCTTCACATCTTTACACGTAAAGCCACTTTGGGGATATATAGTGAAATTTTAACATAAAATATATTCAAATGTGACAGAAGTCCATTCTGTCATTAAATCCAAATCAGGATTTTGAAGTATACTTTCAATAAGAATTCTGAGTGAGTGTGTTTTCTAAATGCTTTCAGGAATCACATTTCAGGGCTTACTTTGCACCCCTGAACCTTGCCAGTATCTCCAGGCCACAGCCTGGCTATCACCTCACCTCTCCACCAACAAACTGGGCTCCAGAACGATCATTTTACAGACATCAGGCTTTGAAATCCCACGCACTGTCACTCTGTTACCCCGTACTTCATTTAGGTGACTTGCCAAACAGAATTACAGCATTTTAAATATGCAGATTGTTCTGAAATGTTCCATGTATGACACTGGCTATTGAAGTAAATCTTGCTGAATGCATGCAGAGGCAGGTGAATCACTTTAAGCAGCATAATAGGCATGAACACTTCAATTATTCTAGTGTTTCACCTGTAAAGTATTGTTTCAAGCAAACTAGATTTAACAGAACATTGGCTTTATAGTAGCATCAATTTGTCAACTAAATTAGAACAATAAATATCAAAAAACTGTTGCAACAGACTTGCATTCTAAATCTGGTTTAAACAATATAAAAAACAATTACCACAACAAAATCTCCCCTAAGTGGCCCACCCTCCTCCTGGGCCACCCAGCCAGCCTCTGCCACCTCGGGTTGGCTGCTGGGGTGTGCTGGGGTTTGCCTTGTCGGCTGTGCTAATACTGAGCTGAACAGCACTGGTGGCTGTCACCCAGCTCACCGAGGGAGTCCTCCCGCCGGGAAGCCACCACATAGCCAAGCACAACTTGCAAACCAGTGCCAGCTGCTCCTGTGACTTTCCTGTCCTTTGTGTGTCTGGACACAGCATCGCATCCACGGAGACTTGCTCCACGTTCTCCTCAGGCACTGGGGTGAGGCTGACAGCCCTGTACCTCCCTCAGGCCCCCTTCTCACATTTTTTAATGATTTCAGTTCCAGAAAAATGTCATTAAAATCTGATATTTTGGGCAGGATTTGTTTGGTTTTTTTTTTTAGTTTTATCCTATTATACCAAAATTTCCTTTTCATTTTTTCTTTTCAGTATCACCTATTTCATTAGAGCTTAAGGGAAAGTTTAATAAGCAAAACGACAAGAACTTTACTGCATATTATTTCATTAGTTCCAGAACCAACCTCGCTAATTCCTCTGCCCCATCTATTTACATTCTCTATTTTCAGGCAACTACTGTGTCCTTTGCTTTAATAGTCGTTAAGCCATGCCATGCATATTTAACACTTAATCATTTCTCATTAGTTCATCTTTCCAATTCCTGGCTCACTTTTGTGAATATTAAGTAGTTTGTTAAAAGCTTTGTGCATCTATGGGCCTCTGTCCTGCCTTTATGGAAATCGAGGGAAAATTCCGATTCAAGGAACCAGGCAGCCCCCAGTCCAACCGTGACATCTCTGGAGAGGAAGGAGAATAATATCATCCTTCCTCGTCTTCGCCCAGAGCATTTCTGTCATTTCCCTGAGCCCCAAATGCTATCGACCCTCCCCTCCAAAGATTTTCAGTAGTGGGGACTATTACTGATGAAGAAATAAAGCAATTTATTCTCTCTATAAGCTGGAGATGCAAAGGAGCAATTTACAAAAAGAAGAAAGAAGTATTTTAGTTAGATACAGGAACAGACAGGTTGCTATACAACTGCTTGGTTAACAGCATAAATATTCATCAATAGCACAGAGTAATATTAAAATAGATGTTTTTTCTCAGAGAGGGGTACATATAAGCAAAGAAATTTATACCAAAATTTTAAAGACGCCTGATGGTAGCTAAGATGGAGTTAAGAATTAGAAGAAAGAATGCAAGAAACATAGAAACAGGCAAGTTTCTTACCTTTCAAATAAAATCTCTTGATGCTGTTCTCATTTTAAATCATTTCTTTAACAGTTCCTGTACTGTGCTTTTCTCTGACAGGATGGAAAGATAAACACCTTTCTTGACCTAACCAAACATCTTAACAGCTTTTTGATTTGGAAATATACTTGCTTTCATTCTCAAATTTTAAGAGTCAAATGAGGAAATCTGTTTTTATCCAAGTTCAATTTCACTTTCTCACCATGTAAATCAATAAATAATACTTGATTGATAAAAGAAAGTCCTTTAAGATGCTCAATTATCTACTACCATTGAAATGCTGTATGCTTCACATATTATGCAGTACCTAAATCAAGAGAGGAAATTAGATAGAATAGCTAAAACCTAGGGAGGAATGCTTTCAGCTTTGAAAAAGTTTGTATCAGTTATTACCATAGGTCACCTTCAACTCCTGTATTACAGACAGCACTTATTTTTATGCAGAGTCCTATCTGACAGAGGAGTTTGTATTTTCCTTCAGGATAAAAAAACAAATGGTACTGAAACTCCTGTGAGTCCCTAAGCTCATTCATTATGTTGAGAGAACTAGAATATTAGTGCAAGAAACAAAGCGTATGAAGAAGAAAATGGAGGTGGTTACGGTAGAAAAATATTATTAGTTTGTTCCTCGCCCTCCCAGTGCTCCCCAAGCAGGAGGGGGACATGGATCCTTGAGCAGAATTCTAGGTCTGCTGCTCTCTCATGGAAAAAAAAAAATAAACAAATATGAGAAACACGGATGGTCTCTGGCAAATAAATTAAACAGTGTGCTCACATCTTCCACGGTGGTGTTACACATTTAAAACAGTGCCGTTAGCCAAAAAAAAAAAAAAATAAACAAATATGAGAAACACGGATGGTCTCTGGCAAATAAATTAAACAGTGTGCTCACATCTTCCACGGTGGTGTTACACATTTAAAACAGTGCCGTTAGCCTGAGGTCTATTTCAAATAATTTGCATAGTTCTATATGAATGGGTTTAAAACAGAAACAGAAGGAGGGAGAAAACAGGGATGACTTGCAGGAGCTATTTTTCAGCTGCGGTTGCAGGACATCTTCATTGCCGTGCCTTAGAAATGCATTTTTCATTCGCAATAAGAAGGACGTGGGCTCAAATCTTGGAGGCTGCCTTGGACTTCAGTAGGAGGGAACCCTTCAGAGGAGATTTACATCTGACCAGTTATCCTCTGGAACCATCATCATCTTCAGAGAAGACAAAGGCTTCCCAAAGAGCCAAATAACCTCGGCAATCATCGAAAAATGTGTTCCTTTTAGCTACTGTTTTAATATGTTTTAGAATGTAAGCATTTTTTATCTTGCGATATACACCAATACATGCTCTTCTGATTATATTGACCTTAAGAAAAAATAACTGATGCAGCTTGGAGAAAGTCCACTGAAATCTGTGCAACTTTTCCAAATGTACCAGTATATCACCATTGTCAGGGCATGAAGAATTTTGTTCACCTTGCTTAATTGCTCAGAAACTCACACAATGGGTTGATAACGCAATGGGGAATAGGGGTTCGCAACACTTCATTCATGCTCCAGGACCTGGAGAAAGTGCTGCCAGTTGGTAGAAGAATCCCCCTGGTTCTGCTGGATTTGTGCATCCTTGAGTAATGGATTATCTAATTAAATTAAATGGCTCAGTAACATTGTTACAGAGGTTATTGTTAAGTGTTGGATGAGGTGGTTCAGCTGCAAATAAGACTCAAAGCCTAACAAAAATTCAAATCAGGCAATTCTGACATCCTGAGCAAACAATGGGTTTGTATACCTTTGTGTTTCTGCATTAATCTAAGAGAGAAAAGGGCTAATACATAGAAAATAGGTCTATCCAAAGATTGAGAAGAACTTTTGAAAGCATCGGGTCACCTAGTTTCGTAACAACCTGTAAAATAACCTGTTATCCCTATTTGACACACGGCTGAACTGAGCAGGGCTTTGGAGCAGCTCCTATAAGAGAAGGGACCACATCAACACAAGCCCTTCAGATTGGGAAAGATAGCAACAATAAGAATAATTATACCCTGGTTTTCAAATACAAGGGCTAGGAGGAACTGAAAAACATAAGCAGGAATCAAGTTCCAAAAGCAAGGGGAAATAGTACAGTTTGCAGTCCATAACCTACGTCGCTCACACCCTTTGCAGAGACCAACAGCAGGAAAACATGTCTTCGTCTAACCTGCACCTTGGAAGCATGATGAGGATCAGAGGCAGGGAGAATGGCTGTTAGGGGAGAAGAGGTTGTGGGACAGCCTTCCTCAGGCTGATCAAATCATCAGCGTGACTTGATTATAGGCAAAGAAGACAATTTCTTTAGAACAGAGATATACAGACTATACAGTGACGCATATGGTAATTTTTTACCGAACGCGTTTTAATCGTGGAGCTCGTTGCCACATAGTTTTGTGGAAACCACAAGAATAAATTGATTTTAAAAGATATTAGGAAGATCAATCCCAGCTGCCAGGCATGGTGCAAATGTAACCATTGCTCAGTAAGGCCCTCAACTGCTTCGTGCCTGGGCCGAATGAATACCTCGAGCATGTTTACCTCACACTCCTATTTCTTTTACTAAGCGTCTGTTACTGGAAATTGCTGGAGACAGTGGTCCACTTCAGTCCAGCAGTTTTTATGTTGTTATCAAAGGAGGACAAATGAAATCCTGCCCCCCCTGCAGTCAGCAGGTATCTATTCTGCCATTGCCATCACTGCATCCAGCGCATCGTCCCAAAAGTTCACCCCATATATTGCAGTAACAGCCATGCGAGAGCCACACAACAGCCTCTGCCAAAGATGGCATCACCCAGACCTTCCTCAGACTGTAGTTCAACACTCCTCACCTCCCAAGGAAGCAATAGAAATATACCTCAGCCTATTTCTGCCATTTGCCAAGATTTAAATGTTTCTGATAACTTGCATAAGAAAACAAATCTCATTTATTATCCACAATCCACTGTGACATCCATTGTGAAAAGCTGATTTTTCATAGTAATCTGACATTCAAAACCCACCAATGACTGTCCCTGGTTTAGGTGATCTAAACGATTGTGCTGTTAGCAAAAGAGTCATGACCAAAGGAGCTCCACCTTGGGCTGTGCGAGTTTGCTGTAAACTGGCCATAGCTGCACTGGGTAACAAGGCATCATCATTCATAGGAGAATGACAAACTGGGCAAAACAATTAATAGGATGTACCCTCCATTCACCCCTGAACCGATTAGTCATCGCCACAAAATTTTTCAAAAATAACCTCTTAAAATAATCAGTTATTGTTACATCTCTGCTTGCTGAGGGGCGTAATGTAGGTAACATACAGGTAATAAAATGCTTGCTCTGCGAACAAGAAGACCCTGCATCCAGCAATGAACCAAGTTCTCACATTGGATTTAATTATTTCTACTTTAAAATATTATCTCTCCTTGCAGAATAAAACTTCTATTTGTGTAAATCACCGTGTCGGGGAACATGCATCATAATCATTCAACTTTCAGCAGAATAATTGAACGTGGGGGTTTTCATCATGCTGATGTAAGAGATGTAGAAGATATTTCTCAACAGCAGTAAAGTAACTCCAGGGAGTGTAGTTATCATGATCATCATCAGGCAATTACTGTCTAGCTACTGAAGGATAAGAGACCTTGAGTTGCATTACTCGCATCATAACACTGACATTACGAGTTCAATTATCACATAATACCTGCTTGTTTACCCTGTTTCACTATTTAACTTTCCAGTATGCATCAAGGGAGAAGAGCAACAATAAACACACACAAGGGCAAAGAGCAACAGTAAGAATGTACATGGAAAGAATGCCAAAACAGTAGGATGTTTCTAAAATTAAAATAAGGGGGAAAATAATAAATCTTTATAGAAGACTATCCAAAGCTCTTTTTGGAGAGCTTCTGCAACACTTCCCCTGGATTCTAGCTTAATAAACACTTAAAACACAAAAAGCTACTTGTAATCACACAACTAATCCCACCGCGAATCCGTAAGTCTCCAGCAAAGTGCTGTTCATTCTGACTCGCTCCAGCAAAGCACTTAACTCCTGCTTAGTTTTAAGCACTTCAGAACCCCTCTTTGACCTCAGTAAGATTTAAGCGTGATTAAAACAAAGTGTATCTTTAACCTGTCGAGAGGTTTGGGGTTCGAGCGACAAGGAGCTTAATTTTATCTCTTGACTACAAAGCCAGAAAAATAAAATTTCTGTAAAACACAGTGGTATCAGGAAAAAAAAATATTCTGAGGAAGGTATTGTGATCAGGTCAAATATGGACAGTATTTGACACTCCAGTACTTACACAGCTGAGGTGTCCAGATCCTTTTTTGAATGCTGGACCCATAGGTTCTTTCCCCAGGAAGATCTCCACTTAATTTTAAGGCATCCCATTGAGTTTCAATGGAAGGTTTTTCTCAGAAAAGAGGATTTTTGTGGCTGGCGCTGAAATAGGTTGAGGCAGCTCAGAGGCAGTACAGTTTCAAACCAAAAACAACAGGGAAGAGCATGACTTTAGGCAAAGGTGTACACAGCATAGGATACACGCACCTCTTAACCTCTTGGAGTTCAATTTCTTAGCTGTTAATCCAGTCTTTTGTTATCTTGCAGTGCCGTATGTCACCCAGCACGTGTAGATAACTATACATTGATAGCAATTGCTATATATAACAACTGTAACAGAGGTCAGCACGATGATCTGAGTCTAAAAGATCGTCATCTCCAGGACATGCTTTTTGTGCTGCTTAACCTCACCAGAGTAAATGCAAGAAGAACTGGGGCTGAAAGGGCAGTAAAACATTGGCGAGGTAAATCTGGAAGCAAGAACTGTAGGAAAATGAAGAAATGGAAAGCCTTGCTACCCCTCCTCCCTCAGCAGCCATGGGCATCGTTGCAGTTTGCAGTTTCCTGTTGCTCGCCAAACTGGCACATCAGGTTCGAAGGATTCACAGAGGGTTTTTTCAAAGCCAGTTATTTTGCTGTGGACTGGACTTTGTTCCCAGCAAAAGCACAACACCGTTCTCTGGGCTGACAGGTAGCAGCAGGCTAGGGAGGTGTTTACACAGCTTTTAAAACTAAAAGGCAGCTTTGCCACATTCAGTGACCTCCAAAGTGAGTAGAATTGCAAATGGCAAAGATGGAATTTAATTCAGGACCCAGGATGCCACTAATGTTTTACGTGCATGATCAATGAGCAGAACTGGGATGTGAGAAGTGCTGAATATTCAGGGCAATGAAATTTCTAACCCTAATTTCAAAGATAAAATACCATTTTCACTTTGACAAGACTGTTTTGGGTGTTTTCCAAGAATACTGATGTACAAAAAGCTCATTAGAAACTTTAAACTGAGTGAACAACCACTGTCCTTTGTCAGGCCTGGAATTACTTAGGGTGTAATTGGTTCTGTTCATATGACTTATTGGCCACGGTGCATATAACACAACGAGTTACCTGTGCCAAGCCATCTTGAGTCGCTTGCCGTGTTGTTATTGTAACCCCCATACTTCTTCTCTCACCCCTATAGCTTGTTGCTGCTGTTTGAGGTTCTCAGCTGCACTTAGACTTAATGGTTTTCTCTGATTAAGTCCTCAGGAAACAGACCTTGCACTTTGGACGCTACGGAGACACAAGAGCGTCACGCGCAGACATCTTTAACAGAGCTGTCGGAATACATCAAATATAGGTTGTACGCGCTCTCCAGAAGGGATCGTTACCATCATGCAATTAGATGGACCCTGTACGATGCCACCTGTCTGAGTTATGGCAGGGAAGATGAATTTCAGTCCTTCCTCTACCTGTCCTTTGCCAGCAATTCATCTCATGCTCACTTCAGGATGTTGGCCATTAAGACAAGAGCTGTAGAGCAGGTGATAAGAAGGGGTGTCATAACCTGTGAAATTTATATCATTCTCTGTCTTAAAACCAGCATGAGATCTTGGTGGCTTGCACTCGTGTTCATTGTAAGGCATTGACCCATTAAATCTACTTCTAGTGTATCCATCCGTTATGACAAATATTTAAGAGCGAACTTCCAAGCTTCTGCAGATAAGGCTGAAATCTTACCAGACTCAAGAGCAGTTATATCCAGACAGAAGATCCTATCTCAATAATCGAGATGAACAATTCACCTAGGACAGTTATTAATTCATTTGGGCAGAGTAAACCAGATCAGGAGCAAAATGTTGCACTCCGCCAAGGAAGAAATTACCTCCCTGCTGGCAGTGGGTCACGTATTGCATCATTTCTTCCACAAATTTTTACTCTGAGCTAAATCACATGAGGAAATCTCACATTAGATTTATTTTCTATTTTTATGCAATTTTTTATTATTCTAAATTTACAGTAGAGGGTTTTCTAGGGGGTTGCAGTCAGGCATTTTTTCCAAACAAATTCAATTTTCCTTTAAAAGTCCATCTTTAAATTCCATTGAATGCTAACAAGTGTGCTGACAGTTGTAGGCATGTAGCTTTCCAAAATTGCCTTGCAAGAAAAACGCCCTTTTTCTATCCAGATAAAAACCTCTTTCCTACTGACATTATCCTTTTTCTACATCACAATATCCTGCAACATAGAAGAAGATGCAACACATGCTGTTTTCTCAGAGATCTGTTACCACGACTACATATTAATAAAAGCTTTTCTTCCCTAGAAATCTCATACTCTGCAAATGTAGAGGGTTAAGCTCTTAACTGGAAAGATGGAAGCACATATACCTGGGAGCACTAACGATGTGGAGAGGAGATTTGTGAAATTATAAAGCAAGAACGCAGGTTCTGGTGACTCACCCTTTGGAGAAGCGAACGGTGCTGTATTTTTACTGCATCACCCGCTTGGGCAGAATTTTACAGTTTTTTCTCTGGTTTCACGATGCACTTTCTCTTGTCTGCACATTTTCCCTTTGCCTCAGATAAGGGAATTCAATGTATCTGAACTCCAGACTGGAAAAATATGAGATAAATTTATTAGAATTCATGATATTTTTGTATACGGCAGGCAGTGCGATAATTATCTTCTGAACTCCAGATATCACTGTGATAAAATTACTGGAAACTACTCGTTTACTCTGAAAATTGCCTTCTACAAACAGAAACATCAGTTTAGACCACAAAGGCAGGTGGTAAATTAATCCATAGCATAATTGGAGAATTAGGTGAGTGTCATGGGTTAAACCCAGCCAGCAACTAAGCCCCACACAGTCACTCGCTCACTCTCCCACCGTGGGATGGGGGAGAGAATCAGAAGAGTAAAACTGCGAAAACTCATGGACTGAGATAAGAACAGTTTAATAATAAATAACAAATATATAAAGGCCAAGAAAAAAGAAGTGATGCAAATAAAACAATTTCTCACCACAAACAGGCCAAAGCCCAGCCAGTTCCTAAGCAGCAGCCCCCGGCCAACTCCTCCCAGTTTATATACTGGGCATAGTGTCATACGGTGTGGAACATCCCTTTGGCCAGTTTGGGTCAGCTGTCCTGGCCAGGTCCCCTCTCAGCTTCTTGTGCACCCCCAGCCTCCTCACTGCCAGGGCAGCGTGAGAAGCTGGAAAGTCCTTGACTCAGTAGAAACATGGCTCAGCAACAACTCAGACATCAGCGTGTTATCAGCATCATTCTCACCCTAAATCCAAACCACAGCACCGCGCCAGCTGCGAGGAAGAAAATTAACTTTATTCCAGCCGAAACCAGGACAGTTGTTAAGAAGCAGCATCCCCAAAGCCTGCTCTGATACCCTACAACACTGTTGCAGGGAATCAGGTGTATTTGGGTCATCCTGCAAGGATCATGCTTGCATATAAGCAAAGATGTCCTGCAAAGCTCAGACCTTGAATGAGATCCAACAGCCAGAAGTTTGAATTTTTTCCTCAATACTCATTTGCTTTTAAGCACAAGCTGCGACGTATGTGACAAGATCCATACCTTGCTCATTTTAATGTCTGTCGTAGAGTGCTGGCAGTGCAGCTGTAAAACCTGCCCTCATGCAAGCTGTCATATCGTATCTAACACATATCCGTGCTGATTTAAACACCCAGGCTTCTTTTCTGTTGTTGTTCATAACACTAAAACTCATTGTCCTGATGTCTGCAGGATATAAAATTCTAAGAAGTGGAAGTACTGTCAAAGAGAATTAATTTGCAAATTCAATATGACATTCATGGCAAAAAGAAAGATCACTTACATTCACCCAGCTATTTTTCTAACGATTTTTAATGCCTGTTGAATCCCTAATTAGGAAGACACATCCAATAGTTAAATACTGCAGGACGTTATACATGAATTACTGTCTCCAAGTATTTTGTCAGAAGTATAATTGGAAGTACATTATGTGAGAGAAAAGCTAGTTTTCCAGCTATTTATACCTGTGAATATATTTACCTTATGATATATTTACTTGTGATGAAATTTGTAAGTGCAGGTGTGGTTTGATTATCAACATTTTACCTAATTCACATGGAACTCCAGACAGGTAGTAATGCAGTTTTTCTCTTTGTTCTTTATTCCTGCAACCCTTGAACAAATGGGCTCTGTATTTGTTCTCTGTCTTTGGCATGGCTGGAGGACATGAGGCAGCAAGACATCCACGCTGTCCTCTCCCTCTCCATGCAACAAGATCCTCAAGACAGTGAGTAATGGGAACAAGGTTGTGGCTAAATTGCTCTAGAGACGACTCTTCATCAACGAGGATTATCTAGAGGCAGGTAACCCGGGCAAGATAAAGTTCATCACATCAATAAACTGGCTTTTTGTCTAATTAACACATGTTGAACACGTCGCTGAGTTGATTTACGATTCCCTCCCTTGGGGTTTAGGCTGGAGCCTGGGTTACGCAGAGCCCAGCTCTGTCATTGCAAGGCCAGTGGGTCTCTGCGGTAAGCCCCAGCCTCCCTGTGCAGTCAAAGAATTTCTGATGTATTTTTGAGTGGCTATTCATAAATTGTATGCAAGTTCATCATTAAAACATTTCTCACAGAGATGAGAGTTGAACACACACTTGGATTTTATGGTGTGCTTTAAGCAAGTTTGTATTTTATAGAAGTATATTAAGGCATGAGCTTCTTAATCTTAATGGTGTGTGATGACAGCTGCAGGCCAGGTGTCTGTCCTGACTCCTGTACAATATTTCAAGTCATATGGTGTTTTCAAAATCATAAATTTTGCTGAGGTCTTTTTGTCATTTTAGTATTGGGTAAGGAAATAAAATATGTAATGAGATTTAAACCACCTCCTTTGGTACACGTAAAGCTGAGGGACCACAGTACCATTAGCCCCAGCTAAGGAACAGGGAAAACGGAATTAAAAAGTAGGTAAGATCCTTTTTTTGCTCCGGTTACATAATTAGTTGAATAAATTTCATGTTCATGACACCTGGTAGCAATGAAAATGGAGAAAAGTTCATAAAGATCCTGCTATTAATATCACACACACCATTAGGATTAAGGTGAGTAGTAGGCATGCCAAAAAAGCTGAAAGTGTGGCAATTTCTGGAGGGACAGGTTATAGACAGCGCAAGTACATACCACCACACGCCATCGCATCTTAACCCTCACTGGAGCTAACAGGTACAGCTGTACATTAACACTTCATGACAAGTGGACATGATTTGTCATAAATGATAGAGAAAAAACTACTGGACAGACTTTAAATTGTTTCTGATATGTTAAAGAGAGCTTGAAATAGAGGAGCAAGGATTTCTTACCACGCCCTGTCCTATGCAAGTGAAAACTGGAGAGCATGAACCCAAGGACAGATATTGCAAGAGACCCTCAGGAGGGCTACAGTTTACTGAGAGATGCTGAGATGTGGGAAGGGTGAAGAATCTTGAGGAAGATGGTGCATAAAGATCACAGTCATAGGAAGTATTCTGAAGAAATACACGTGTGTCTGAGAGGTTTGCAGTTTTACTAGACCTGTTCTTAAAAGATGATGCATAAGGTCTAGGGCATCTGCAAAAGTAAATATGAGGACAGAATCTGGCACTTAAAATGATCTTCACTCAGGCAGTTATCTCCACAGGAAAGATTCTAGGAAAAAAGCTTTCCCTAGTAATCTATAGTTAAATAATTACTATTCTCTGATGGACTAGAATGACCTGACATCTTGGATACCACAACCAGAAACAAAACATTACCTGGAAAAAATACGTTGTTTGGATTCAGAGAGAACAAAAGAAAAAAAAGAAGGTGGTTTAAAAAAAACAAAAATTAAATAAATAAATAAAAGGAAAGGAAAAAAGAAGCAAAACCAAAAAAGACAAAGGCCCTTGACTGCAGGTCCTTTCGGATTCCAAAGCATCAGTTTTAGGGACCCCTGCTGCACAAATGCTTTTATGTCTGAAATAATGAAAAAAGGCTTCTAGTTAAATACTTGCTTGGGGCTTTGAAAATAAGAGGAGGTCAAAATACATACATGGGGCTGAAGGCGAGAGAAACAGTATCACCCACACCCCCACTGCACGCAAATGAGCATCATCTCCTGCACAGCACAAAGTGGCGAGCACAGAAACAGCCACAGTGACGCTTCTTTCAGTCACGCACGTGCTAAACAAAAAACCACTGCAGGCAAAGCCCCAAGAGGGTTGGCCCCAGAAACCGGGCACTGGATTCCTGTAACTCTAAAGCAGAGGGAACAATGCAGGACTGGGCACTAAACTGGTTTTGCCAAACACTTGCCACTGACGGAGCAAGGCACTGGAGAATCACAGCAGCACCACAGGGGCTGGGCTCCTGCAGACAGAGAACGTGAGACCATGTCTTACGCCACAGGCCCAGGGGATTCAGGGTGTGGTGATTTCTGACACACTGAGCCAAACTCGTTCCTGCTGCAGTTTCAGCAATGACAGCAGGTCTCCTGCACGGTTGAGTATGGTCCTTCCAGAAATACAGGACAGCTGGGATGCTGGGCAAGGAAGCAATCTTCCCCTTGCTGCCACAGGCAGGCTGAAGCTTGTTCCTCGGGTCACTGAATGTATGCACCGAACTTCAGAAGGGTCACTTAGTAGGACATGCCATTAAAAAAATCATAACAAATTAAGTATTTCAAATAAAAAACATGAAAAGTTTTGTTACATAGTTTTCAACGCTTCAAAACACTTGCGCAGGACAGGATTCAGTATGGGTCTGACCACAAAGGTATCCCCGTGAAGAAGCAGCGCTCCATTCCTGATGGATTTCTCCAGGAATCTTTTCCACCTGATGGGTTTCTTTTTCAATACAGAAACTATTCACACCAAGGATTTTAAACTAACCAGTCCACAAGCTGTTCTGAAACATCTGCATGCCTATGAGACTAAAAATAATGTTCAACCACACATTCTCTATCTCCGTTGTATCACTCTCTAATTACATTTCACCACAAGAGCATAAAAAAGTGTGACATGCTACCTTTAACACTGCAAAGGTGGCCAGGAGTCTGTTGTCCCAGTATTTGGGATCACTTAGTGTTAAACTTTCCTCTGTTCTGACGTTTATTTTTACTTGCACAGGCTCCCATGCCAGCACACGCACAATTCCTCCGCTCTTCATCCCAGAACCTTTCTACCAATTACTTGATCTTTCTCCTCTCCCATGTGGCGAGTTAATATGAAACGGATCCAAATGAAACAGAAACAGAGACCTGTCTTCGGATTTTTCCAATTAAAAAAAAAAAAAAAGTATGATTTTGAAAAAAGAATACACTTACTAAAAAAAGAACCAGAGAAATGAGGGATGAAAATTTTCATCTAGTTCTAGCTGTTGTAGCTGTGGCTTGAGAAAAATCCAGCTTTTGAGGAAGAGATGTAAAAATAGGAAAAATTAAATCTACGGTTGTCTGTTGTAAAGAAGAAAAAACACCAAACCAAAACAACTTATCTCATATTAGGAGACCGTCATCCCTCCCTTTCTCGGGACAGCCAGGGTACAAACGGAGCACTAACAAAACCAATGTCCACCGCTTGCACTGCTTGCTTTGGGCTTGTGCTTCCAGTTTGCTGAGTTGGCTCAGAACCAGCTGCGGATCCAGGATGTAAATCAGCATGCAGACTTCTCCCGGTGTCATCACCACAACAGAGGTTGAGCAATAGGATCATGAGGTTGATTTTGTTCGAACTCTCTGTCCTTTCCAAGCTAAGGGACCTGAATTTCCTCTTTGACACAGGTAAAGCAGAGGTCTTCCACAAACCTTCGTTTTAATCCAACTCCTCCAGTGCCTTCAGTGGCACCTGGACGGTTTGCGCAGTGGTACGCCACATCTCCCTGGGCGTGACAAGCTACCCAGAGAAGCAGGGTCCTGCCAAGACACAGTGGGAGCCGTTTGCCTGAGTGGGGATGTTGGATACCCACAACAGCTCCAAACTCAACTGGCTCAGAGGGAAGGGTGGCACAGGGATCACCCATACCGCGTGCATCCAGTATCTCTGCAAAGACTTCAGCTGGCAAAGAGCTGATAAAGGCCGTTGCAAATAAAGCAGTTCAGGAGAGAGCGATCAGCGAGAAGACATAGTGATTTATCAATAAACGTACAATCACATTGTCAATTTAAAATACTTGAGTAAAGTATCTTAGTGCTCAGCATCTATTAATTATTTATAAATAGTGCTTCAGTTGACAAATACATACATACCTATGTAGCTATATAGACACATGTACACACATAGATGTACATACACAGATCCACTCCTGAGTGTATATACATGAGGAGCGGCTGAGGGAACCGGGCTTGTTTAACCCAGAGAAAAGAAGGTTCAGGGGGGACCTTCTCACTCTCTACAACTCCCTGAAAGTAGGTTGTAGGGAGGTGGGGGTTGGACTCTTGTCCCAAGTAACAAGCAACAGGACAAGAGGAAATGGTCTCAAGTTGCACAAGGGGAGGTTTAGGTTGCACTAAGGGTTATTGTGGCTCACCCCAAAAATGCCCTTACTGTCTAGGCTCCATTAGAATGCTGCTTCTCACTGTGATCTGATCATCATTTGTTATTCTCTGGTCAGAACGCACATGATTAAGCAGAGAATTAATTCACACTACCCAGTTTACTCCAAGGGAGCCCAGCCCATTACTTCCCCTCTGCATATAACAACTGAAAACACTGATGATAAAATATTTCTGCGTACTTCAACAGAAAAACAGCACGTTAATGCAGGGAGAACGTAGTTTTCCTTTTCAGATACAGGACAATACACTAAGATTTCCCAGAGAAGGTTTCTGGCCTCTGAAGTCATGTAAACATCATGGGGGGAAAAATCCCACCACGTAGCTCTGATTTACAGAACTGGCTCACGTTCGCCAGGGTACTGCCTTTCCCTGCCCCGTCCTTCCAGTCACTTGGAGAGGGTTTTTCTCTTTGCAATCAGTATAAATGCTCATGTTTACAATGACTCTTTAAAACAGCACATGGCCTTGAGAATCAGAGTTTAAGTGCAAGGGAAGGTGTGCTAGAAAACCTCATAGCCCAGCGCAAGAGATCCCATTGACACTCCGTAAACCCCGTTTATAAGAAATTCAAGAAGGATTTTCAGCACAGGCTGTTACATTTACCAAAGCCTTTACAAGTTCGTTCACAATACTCCACTACCGATTTGAATTACCTACACAAGCCGAGATTTCCAGAAACGAACAACAATATTAATTCTGTCATCAGTAAAGTACACAATAGTTCCCAAATAAACTCAATATTTTTACATTTTTCCCTGAGCTTTAAATATGTATTTTTAGATTCCTGTATTTCAAAAGATGATCTCCAAGAAGATGGTTAGTATTTTTTCCCCTGGCTAAGCACAAAACGATATTAGCATCTCTAGCAGAAAGCTCTGGTAATTGGTTTGACAATTAAAAACACAAATATCAAACCGCTGAGGGAAGATTACCCAGGTCCAGTAATTTGCAGTTTTGTTTTAGCAGGACAGGATGCTTAAGGGCATTAAACAAACAGCGTAACATGCTCTGTGTAATGGCAGTGACATTTTCAGCTATCATTACTGTAAAAGGCAGCAAAATACATATTGCCAGTTAACATACCTGCAACGGCCTGCGTTCTCCAAGTGCTTGTTCAAAGAGGTTTCTAGAATCATCCCAGATATTTGGGGCACAAGTCCCTTTACTTGAGAGAATTCAAACCCCTACATGAACCCCGAGTCTCTGACAGACAACTCCTTGCACTGTTTTGATCCCAACAGTACTCCAAAGGAAGTAAATGGCAACTCCAGGGGCTGAAGACCCACAGTCTGCGCTACCCCCTCCAGCCCCTCCACTGGGATTCACCCGCAGCCCAAAATACACGGCTTACAAACGGTGCCTGCTGCTCTCTTGCCAGCACCCATGCTGGCACACCCATCAAAACCAGTTCAAAACACTTTGGGTTCCTAATTATTGAGGACTGCAGCACCCGCAATATCTTTGCACCTGTTCCATGTCTAGAGGAAAGTCATTGAAATTAATAAAAAGAAGAAAAGGTGACGTGCGGTCAGTACAATCCAGAATCCTACCTGCTGGTGGTTAATCTACAAAGACAGCCTAACTGGCTGCTCCATCCCATTTTCCTCATGAAGAAACAATTTGCAAATAGCAGCAGCAGAAGAAGAAAGATTACAGTTCCATAGGGAAAAATTCAAAGGAATTCAGCTAAGCACGTTGCACATAAATGAAAAGACACTTCCTTTGCTTCCTCCTTTTCGACAGAACTGGACAGTGCCTGACAGAAAAAAGCACTCAGTGCAGTCTCTGAAGAACGTACAACAGCAGGTCCAGCTTTCCAATGCACATTTCTACTCAATCCAAAAAGGAACAGAAATAAGATTATTTTTCTCTCTTAAATGTGCTACAGAAATGTAGCAATTTGCTGTAACTAATGTTAGGGGTCAAAAATGCTTTTACAACTATGCGGGGACAGATGTTCATTTCTTGACTCAGTCCCTCTTTCCACTGGTATATCAGTGGCAATCTTTTTGCAGCACTTTTCTTCCACTCCTCATTTTCCTTCCACTGGCTCTAAACGCTCCATTTTCAGTGTGGTGGTACAGGTCTGTTTATATTCTTTCCGAGTGCTTTCTCTTTCTGTACGAGAGCACTGGCATTGCTAGGTGCCTGGAAAGGTAACAGCCCACACAGACCACAGACCGCAGCAGTCCACATCTTCCGCTGCGGTGAACCAGTGCATCTCCCTTCCAGTCATCAGAGCAGCATTTTGTTTTACTCCACCAAAGGATCTGGTCCTCTGGTAAAAAGTAAGACTCACTGCTGAGATCTTCCTGGGCTAATCAAAACATTTTAATTCGTTTTGGCTGTGAGATTCCATCTCTTAAATATCAACTCAGCCTGAGGATGGGGTGCAGGGGGAATACAGAGCATCCTCTGCAATATAGACCCCGCTGCCTCCCCAGCACAAGGCAGGAGGCAGTGCACGGCTAGCACGTCACAGCTGATTGAGGATCCTGACTGCCAGTCTTACAAGGAACAGTTAAGAAAGGAATTGAGGAAAAGATGTCAGAACCTCCAAGAGACAAAAAAAGGAATGAAAGAATAGAAAATGAAGTGTGATAATAGCACAAAGATATAAAAGGGCAAAGACAGTGATGAGTCAGGTGAGTTTCAAGGGTGGAAATTACCTTGAAAAGAATTAAAGGGCATTAGAGCTTGGCAGAGGAGCACATTTGAAAGATCACGTTCTCATTCTGGTTTGGGAGACTCTTGCGTTGAAGAGAAAGAAAGAGATCAGGAGTAAGAAGAGGTAAATAATTTATTTATAAACTAAAGCCAATCACCAACACCACTAAACACCTCGTAGTTCAGCTAGAGTCCTCTACAAAACTACTGTAAAATTAAGAAGGGGCATTCAGGACTTCTATTTCAGTTACCTAACTCTTAATTATCCTTGCCTTGACTACTTATGTAGCGGACCACTTTGATATGAGCATGTACACTGCCCTCCACCTTGGAGGCTCTACAGCAGCTGACCAGCAGGCCCCCTCTTTCTGTGGGGCACGTAGTCCATGTGCTCTTCATCCATCATCAGTAGTAGCCTATTTCGACATCAGCAAGATGGTTCAAGAGTTGAGGTGGGTTCGTCAAGGCATAGATTCAAAGGCCCAGCTTGCAAAGACCAGGTTCTTTCTGAAGGTAAAGTGCACCAAAGTTGTATCAATCAGATCATTGAAGGCTGGCTAATAATAATTACAGTAAGTTGGTGGAAAGTATGAAAGATGCAGGTAAAATGGTGCCTTTCTAACTCACCCTTTTTCTCCAGCTTGTACTCTCAAAATAAGAGTAGTCTGCTCCCTGAGGGTACTGAAATTTTCATAGGATGAGAACCACAACCTGCCAGCCATACGAGCCAGGATGCCAAAGGTGAGGAAAAAAGAAACAATAATGGATTACAGACAGGATGTGACAAGAATTCTCCGAGGGACCTATTACTCCACTGCAGGCTGTCCTACAAGGAGGCTCGCTCTGCTGCTGCCTACAAGGGCAGCCAATCAACGTCTAGTCCAGCAAGCCCTGCCAGCTCACCTCCTCCCTCTGCTGGTGCACCAGGCTGCCCAGGAGGACCAAGCCATCACCTTCCTGCAGGTATCACGCAACATCCTTGCCGGGCAGCTCCAGTACTGCTCCCCCCCAAAAAAAACAAACCCCACACACTGGTCTTCAGGGCACCTGCACTGCCAGTGTAGTTCATAAATATGCATCTGCTTGACTCACTTGTAGAACAGACAGTTATGCTCATTTTTAAGAAGAAACTCTGAGGCATTAGTTTAATAGGAAGGTTGTAGAGGCAGAGTTGGAACAGAGATTTCTGCAGCACCTGATAGGATTTAAAACACAGTAACACTCTTGCTCAAAGATAATAAACTCTCCAAAGCAGGCACTCTGTCTTCCTGCGTTAAGAATAACACTCTGAACAGATCAGGGATTATCTAGCACTAAGAAAACCCTTATTAACAATCTATATTAAATCATTCAGACATTAGAACCTGTCTATTTTATAAGGGAAATATCTTTTTTTGAATGCAAATGAAAAGGATTTTAGCCTACCTAGGCCAAGGTTTCAGATGGGTATCTCCATCATAAATAACAATAAGAAATTAAAAGCCTTTGTTCTTTTGGTTAGGCCAAATGAGGTATTGGCCTAAAATCAATCATTAGAGTCTCCAGCAAAATCCCAGACTCTGGCACTGGAAACGCAAGGGAAGAGAAACTCTTCATCTTGCACATTTAAGCATTTGCATTCATAACTCTTGAAGAAAAGAGATTTTGTCTTTGGTGATTTTTCAATGTTTTTCCTCTTTATTTGCAAGAGGTACAGCCTTCATTCAGCTTTTTAAAATTCAGAGAGCTTGTGAATATTCTCCCGAGCTCTGTGTCCCTGCTGTTCATGATCAAGAGAAACAGCAGGAGGGTTGGATTTCTCCGGGTTCCTCCAAGAGTGAAGATATTCCCTAATTAATGCAAAGGAGGACAAGAGCTGCCCTACCACTAAAACTTCCCCAGACTGAAAGTAGAGTCGCAGCACATCTTCAAAATATTTGTTATTGAAGTGTGACACATGCAAATTAAACTTGGAAAACTGGTACAAAATCTGCTATAAAGCACAACCAAACCAGGTAGCAGACCCCGTTCAGCAGTGTTCCCCACGCCGTGGTTTCTTCTGTCTTTCCTGTCCTACTAAAGGGACAGAAAGGATTTTTGAGAAGATTATTAGAACAGATGGGTGTTTCCCTCTGTTCCCTTCCCAAATCCCTGTAACCGGGTTTGATGAAGTGCAATTTCCAAGAAGCCAAATCCCTTCTGAAAGTGTCTTCTGCTGCCTTGTCTTTGTGGGGCCCTGACCTTGTTCCTTTCCTATAAATTATGTGCTTACTTTCTGCAGTCTGCAGAATGCTCATCCCCTTTTCTAAACCCTGCAGCAATTTAACATTTCAGCCACGAAAGCAGCCTTCAGACTCTTCTGCTTTGGAAACTGATGCACTTTTAGGAGTCACATTTCCCTTTTTCCCCTCCTGATTTACTTTTCTTCTTGATTTCACTCCTCTCCCCACTTCTATAGGACCTGCTTTTGTATGGATAACATCTGTAAATCAAGAAATCCTCCATCACTTTAGTGCTTGGAAACACAATCATCTGTTTGTCAGGATCACGAGCCTTCTCCTCCATCAGAAGCACAAACTTACATTTCAGGCAAACAATTCTTCACTCCTTCAAGGCAGCAGACACAAAACATGACGTAGTGACCACAATAACTGATCTTTCTTTCTCCTGTCTTATCATTGACACAAAAATGTACTTACTGGAACTTAAACTCCCGATAGGAATATTCCTATTAACTACTGATACTAATTACTCAAATGTTTGCTGTTGCAGCATTGAAAATTGACCAGTCTCTTCCTTCAAGAGCTCAGCAAACTCACTAAAGTAAAACTCAAATGTTAGATCAAGGTCTCATATCTCAAACAAAACTTTCCCAAATCAAAGTTGAACTCCTGAATTTGGTCATAGGAGACCTGCTATCTTACCAACACAAAACAAAGCCCATCTCCAAAACAAAGGGTCAACATTTTAACCTGAAAAGTCCTATCATTACCATCAAGAATTGTGATTTTGGACTTGATGTATGTTCCTTTCAGTAATTCATAATTGATTTCATCATGAAAATTGCTTTTATCAAGGCTAGAATACGCACTAAGAACCATCTGCAGTGACTCAGATCAGAAATTCAGTAATTTTATGTAAAAGTTGTATGCAAGAAATGAAACAAAATAATACTACTACAGTTAAACTCCAGAGAGAATTCAGACAGGCGGAATGCAACTGTACCAGATGAAACTTGAGTCTAATTCATTTAAGCTGACACCTCCTGTCTTGCAAAAACAATTTTAAACAGTATTCTGTCCTCTTAGTTCAACAGTGTTAACTTGCACAATGGTCACGTACCTTGCAAATCTCTATCAATTAAAATCCACTTTAAATCGCAGCATTTTTGAGCCACTCAATTATCATTTCACCTCCTCATTAGTAAATGTGTTACCTGCATCTCCTTCTATTATTCACATACATACTCTGGAATCTTGCATATTCCCTTTGGAAATCATCGCCTTCACAAGACAAACTCACCCACGACAGATAACAGCTCTGTTAGCACTTAGTAATCCAGACCAGATTATTAGAATAAGACTGAACGTGCATTAGTATAATAAGACAGAAATCTGTTCCAGATACAGTGCAAACAAGCCCTACTTTAGAAAAGAAATGAATGCAACTCATCTTTGAGTACACCATTCAGTAGGAAACAAAAAGTACTCTGCTGAGAAAGCCTGGAGGAGGATGTGATTTGTGGAATGGGAATGGGCAGGGGTCCAGAAAGCACTACATCTTGCTCATCCGCTCCTCCTTTCTTTATAATAAGGTCATCCCTAAAGCCAACATTCGCATATACGCTAATTACAAATAAAAATAAACTATTGGAATTTGTGATGTCAGGCTCTAAAAAGATCCTACTCTGCTTTGGACGCAGTCTATAAAGAGTGATTCAACTTCTTCAGTTTCCTGGAGTCTTCTTTTCATAAATTTATGCAGCAAAAAGGAATGAATCTCACTCTAAGCCTTTCCCCCATAACCGTTCCTAGGGTTTTTTGCTTCAGGATCTCTCCGTTCCATTCTATAACCTCTTCTGCCCCAAAGGGACTCTTCAACTCTCTTTCCTTGCTCAAGTTAATAGGGCTCAGAGGGTTTAGCAGAATAATTCTTCGTCTCCAGGAAGGGCTCAATAGTTTCAAAATGTGATGACTTAACAATACGCCTTTATCCACTGATAAATTTCTGGCTCTTCTCTCTCTCTTACACCAAAACGTGAAATCCATCTCAATCCATTTTAAGTCCTAGGTCCATTTTTCAGTTTTACAAACTACCAAGAAAGACTTCAGAGCTGCAGGGGCTGAGATGTAAGACAGGAAATGCTTCCAGCTCCTCAACCCCCCTTTTCAGTTCTGCATTGGGGTTAGAGCTCTCCTCTTCCTATGTCTTGATTTCCCTGGGCAGGACAGCCAGGCACACATGCTGGAGGAGAGCCAGGGCATGCTCCTGCGAGCCTTCAAGGAACAGAGCACAACTGTGAAATGCCTGCCCTGTGGTCTAAGTGTATACCCTGTGACCACATAAATCAGATACAACTTCAAATATCCCTTGAATTAAAATCTTGATTCAATGATGGGTGATGACTCACGATAGCAGGAGAAATGGAAGTTTTACTCTGAATTTTTACTATGTATTACCTCTCCCAATTACAACTTAGGGAACTGGTCTGTAAGTACTTGCTTTTTGAGCAGCTTCCCTTCAGGTAACCAGTTGACCGAAGCGATCAGAAAAGCCTTCCTGAGCCAGAAAAACCTAACACCGCAGAACCAGATGTCAGCATTTAGGCTGCGATGTTCTCCTGCCCTCCTGCACTTTCTCTCTGCACGTCACCGTGTTGACCTGGGATAGAGGTCTGAAGGGAGAGTGGAAAAGCTTGAACACCTCAGACTTTGATCGAGCAACCATAGATGTTAGAACACCTAGCAAGTGTTTCCATAAGCAGGAGCTGAAGGCATGTCTAACGTGCAGCCAAGGCACACAAGCCAGCTTTCATCCAGCTGTTTTCTAAACCCTTGCTGACTAGTCCAGTAGCAAGAAGCTCAGGACAGACTGCAAAGTCCACCAAAGAGCAAGATAAACTAGCCTGCATGGAGCTGCATCTTCTCTTGAGCCTGTCAAGAGCACCTTGCCGTGACATCCAGGCTGCCTCTCCTGGTGAGATTCCATAGTTCAGACTCACTAAGATGTGTGAAACATCTTACTCTCTACTGAAAATAGGCGGCTTGCAGACCTCATGAGACTTCAGTGCAGACCTATTAATTTTCTTGGAATCCTTGCTAGCCAACCAGGCTGCTTTTCTAATTTTAGTACATTTTTCAAAACTTTTTGTGCTTCAATTTGGATGGATCAGAATCTTCTACTCTTCTGCTTGCAGTTCTGCTGGACTCTTACAAGGAAATTGAAAACAGGCTTGAAAAATATTTCAACTGCCAATTAAATATTGTGAAAAGATGGGTTAATCTCAATGGACCTCGAAGTTGACAAAGTCATTGTTTAATGTGGTTAGATACAAAGCTAAAAGAAATTTGATAACAGCAATAAGGCAGTTCCAGCAATATCGCTACCATGAAATAATTACATCCCCACGGGATTAGAGGTAATCAGGCACACTGTGTCTCAGTACACCTCGGGGGATGATTATCTTACCATAACAACGCCACCCATTGCGTTTCATTGCTTAAATGTGTTCTGATAAAATAACAGTTTTAAAGTTTGTGTAGCTGTTTGTGTTAGCAGAGGAGCAAGAAAATTATAGTCATATTTTCTTCTTCCAGTAACTCTGTATTTTAAAAAATTTAAATCCCATTGGAAATCTACAAACATATTTATTACAAAAATATGTTCAACATTTAGATTGCAACATAAATAACCAGAATTAGGACATTCAAATCTATCTTGGCAGGCTGTCCTTCTTTCACACGGCTATAACCTTAATTTCTGCCACCATTTTAATGTTATTTAAATACGGAATTTTACTTAATGAATTTATGAATTGCTGGAAAGAAAGAAAATAAAGAAGTGTTTCACAGAAGATTATGAGCCACACAGAATATTATTTATTTACTTAAATGACCAAAAAATAAAGTAATAAATCTTAGTCTCTCAAATAAACAAAACTATTATGCCTGACTGAATGTATTTATTTATACTAATAAAAAATAATATCTCCACAGGTATCACTTTGCTATTATTTGTTATGCGCTGTCAGTGTGCTAGGTAAATACAAAATCAAATAAAAATGTCTGACGTAAAGAAGATCTCCACGGCACTGTTCTGTGCAGGATGGTAGCAGGGCACCATATGGATTCCGCTACGTTCTCTTAAATCTCTGCATGGCGACTGACACCATGGATCAGCTTTGAGAGTGCAACGTTCCAGGGCTGCTGATCTGCCCAGCCCAATATTCCACAAGCAGTAACCAGAGGTAAGTGATGCTGTCTATCGCTTCTTTATCATTACCGACAGGTCTAGTGGTGACACTACTTACTCCGCAGATACTCATCGACCAGTTGTCCCAATTCCTTTATCACTTGAATAAAACATCGGCACTTGGGTTTGTAGTCTAAACTTAAGAACAAACCAACTTATTCTGAGCACATGAGAGGCCTTGGAATTGTAGAGGCACATTGAGTGTGAACAATAAATTACAAACGAAAAGAGGTTTATCAAGAGCAGCTACTACTCAGAGAAAGATCATGTTTTGGTCTTCTTGACCTTTCTGAAAACTGGCTTTCTAGCTTATTACTAAGAACTTTAAAGACTATTATAAATGGTTGACTCAGCTATTCTAGAAATGAATTATGCAGACTATAAAGGGAACTTAACTGACCTCATACACTACCATCTTTTGAATGACTATTTTGCTTTGAATTAAAAGTCAAAGGGAAATTAAAATAGATATCTTTATGACTGTTTTAAGGAATTTTACATCCATAACCAAAAAAAAAAAAAAAAATTGCATTTTTATAGCACATTACTCAAGAATCCCAAAAAACAGCTTATGTATGGAATCTCCATTTTACAGATTAAAAAAATTAGGCACAGAGACAACGAAAAACAAGCCCACCCAGAAAACTCACTGCCTTTTACAAACAGCGAGTTCTCCCATTAATGCATCCCAAGACTACGTTCCATTAGTAATTACTGCACCGCGTCATTTTTCCACTAATTTCCACTAGAAGAACTTGTCTTTCAAGAACACTGGCATTTCGCTGTCAGGAAGCCAAATTGAGAATAAATAACGAAACCATCCTTCTCTCACATGGCGCTGCCCTCTTTCATAGGACCCCCTCTGAATTCATCCATATTCCGTTCATACTGAGAACATCTAAATGAAGGTGCTAATGCTGCATGTTTGAAGAGAATCACAGCTGAAATCAAAGACAAAATGTCTCACTGTGAAGGCACCTTTCAATCCATTCGGTGTCAGTTTGCAGACAAAAAAATAAAAGCCTCTGCACTATCAATAGGGCTTTGTTTTAACTCTGCATCACAGACTTTTAAATCTGCTGTCATAACTGCTCAGAAAATTCCTCTACAGTCAGCCAAAATCAATGACTATATTAGAGGTTTCAATTTTTTTTTTTTTTTTTTAATTCTGGAAGAGATCTATTTTAAGGGACAATCACTGCTACTTCAATCTCACAGTGGAACTGGCATATACACATGAAACAAAGAAAACATTCTGCTTTACCTGTTTGGTTTTTTTCTAATACTTGTAACTGCAACAGCATCTGAAATCAACAGCTCTTTTGGGCATTGAATGCTGGTCACCAAATCGCAGGCATTAGAAATACTTTCCCTAGTGATCTTCAACCCTCTGATACACGTGTCATAAAAATCTATTCAGAATTCAATATCCACATCAGTCCTGGTGCCGTTTGGGAACACATCATTCCGACAACGACTCAAAACATTCACGTAAAGGATGACTGGGTGAGAAAGATTTCCTTCCTAGTAAGGCACAACAGGACAGATCTTGGTCTGCTTCAGATCTCCTTTATGAGAGACACAATGACAAAAAACCAACAAAAAATAACAACAAAAACCCCCCCAAAAGAAAGTGAGCCAATGTAATTAGCTACTTGGAAATTCTTTGCAAGGACTGGAAATCCTGGGTGCCCACAGACAAAATGGGTGGCTGGGAGGGCTCAGAGCCCCAGCCACTTCTAGGGACCACAACTTCTTTAAGAGCCACAACACCAGCTCAGAAACTGAGGATGAGCTAAGGAAAATATCAGAGGGTCAAAATCCGACCCTCTGCTGTTGTAGGTAACCAGGAGGCACAAGCTTCTTCATGAACCAACCAAACCCTGCCTCATGCTGTCTGTGGTCTGTTTCTTTGTTGCTCCTGCTCAAGTATTCTATTACTGTCGTTACTCTATATTCAGTGCCTTACACTGAGCCTTCCTTGTTTTTTTCAGGCCTCCCTATCAGCTACAGCAAGGCCCCTTAGCAGACAGAAGGAACTGGGTGAAGGAAGGATTCTTACAACTCTGCTGGCACCATATTTCATTTTGCAGAACCAGGCTCAAGCCTCTTCTCTCTCCATGCCAGAGGTGCATAAGTCTCTTTGCTAACTCACCGGCCTGTCCACCCTAGTTCCTGATCTCCCTCACACTGCCTGCACTTCCTTCGTTATTCTTTTTCTCAAGCCGTTACCATGCAGTAATCCTCCCCTCTCACTACCAACTTGTGAGAGTTTTAGTTTTACAAACCCATTGCTTCTCAGTTGATCACTTTTCTTTGCAAGTTTGTGGAACTTCTCTACAACAGCTGATTAGAGTAATTCTTCTCCAGTCTCAGATTAGACCCAGCTCAATCTAGGTTTTAGCTACCATTAACTTAGTCTTGACGTAGTCTCTAAGACTTGAATCAGCTTCCATTCTTCTAGTGCTTCATTTGAGAATGACTCCCTCCTGCAACCAGCCTTTCACTTGAATGTTGGTCTTCCTTAGATAGCCCTGTGACCCTTCCATTCTCCTTCCATCCATTCTCCTTCTTCACTTTTTAAATTAGCCTTTCTACCCTTCTTCCAGCTTCCTAGGTGGTTCCACAGAGCTGCATCCATTGTCACCATTTTTGCTTCTAGCTCACTGTCTGTCTGGGTAACACCATCAAAAATACAAACTCAGTACCTCAGGTTAATGTTCACAGAACTACATCTACCGCTTAGATTGGCCTACCCAGGCACTCCTTCTCTCTGGCATCCTCTACATGTCAAGCAGTCAGCCAAAGGACAAGAAGTTTTCGAATCATTCCCAGAGGATCCTTACTTCCAACACAGATACAAGCAGTATCCTCACACACTCATCACATGTGCATCATCTTTGACTCAAACCTTCCTCTGGTGTCTCACATCCAGGCTGATTCCAGGAGGTCCCTTCTCTTATCTGAAGGCTTTCTTGTGCATCCACATGATCAGGCTTTCATCTTGGACCCCAACTGCTGAATAAAATAAGATGGTGCTCTGTACCAGCACAACTTTTCGCATTACCATTGTCTGAAGACGAGAAGCATCAACTTCAGACAGTGCTCTTAGAGGAGGAGAGATACACAGTTCTTTAAGGTATATATTTTGGTTTTATATAATACAACTTGTCAGATCAGCAGATGTCCCAGACACCCCAGTGTTTTCTCTGTTGAGATATCTGAAAGCTGCATCTTGTTACCAGAACTTTATTTTAGTGTTTTATCTCTTGCTAGATATTTCTTCATATGATGAAAAAAATGTAGCATTAAGAGTGAAAACACACAGACTCCCTAAACTAAAAGCTTCCCAAGAGATTCCACAACTGTAAACAGCAATAGTGGCTGCTTTTTTTTTCTCCTCATTTCATCCACCGTGCGTCTTTTTCCAGTGCTTGCTGCCTGTATGTTTTCTCTTCTGGAGGAAAGAACCATTTAGCACTGCTGTTACCATTTCTTCAGTATTCTAATGAACTTAATAAGCTCCCATGATGCTTCTCACAACACAGAAACCTTTCAAAATACTAAAGTGATTCTGTTTATTCCGGCAGTAAGGAGTATTCCAGGTGACCGGCACAATACAGCAGTATTACACGTGTTCTCTTATGCTGGAAAGGAACTCACAGGAGGAAACAATTACTCACTTTGCAGCTTTTTAATATTTTTGGAACGTGACTCAATTACAATATCCTGCCTGCACATTTATTTTTTTGTTTCACCTGAAATATCACTTGATATCTGACGAAACTGTATTTTCTCACCAAGTTCTAATTTCATTTATACCACGCTTAGAGTTTCTCTGTAATTTAGTGAAACTTGCAGTTTGGCACTATTTTTCTGACACCTAAACTATCTCCACAAACTAATAAAGTCCCCTGACTCTGCCAAGAGTTTTGAGATAAGGAACTCTCGTGAGTATTTTTCCTACAAGGATGTGTCTAGACCCTCAAAAACCAATTTTGAAAATGAAAAATAAACCCCACAAGTTATATAAATTATTAAATATTCTCATATCCTATTTTGAAAAAAATATCCTTAATCATAGCCCATGTGATATATACAGCTTCATAACATACACATGAGTAATTCCACCTCTCAAGTACTCATTACATATACAACATTACATGTTATTTAGGTATTATGTTCACTACCTAGAATTGTCTGGAGAATTCCTAGCATTACCTAAGTAATTATGCGAGGTAATATTTCTGCTGGACTGAGCTTGTTGTCACTACCAGAACAACTGACGGGCCTTGGCAAGGCTCAGCAGATGCCTGCTCCCAGCTCCGCCAGTGGCTCACGAGCTGATCTAATCAGTAAATCACCTCGGTCCAGTCCTGCAATCCTCTTGTTCCAATCTATTAACAGGAAATACATTACAGCCCTCTCTGTAAGGCACCTGGAAACCTAACGCTTATGGCAAGTGAATTTTTCATGTATCAATCTCGTTATTAATTGAATATCTGAACTGTAAGGCTAACTCAATTTCCATAAATAGCTGTTTATTGAATTTAACTGAATCAGAATCAAGCAGTTATCTCAGTTACACTTCTAAATAACTTCTAGAGAGGAAGGTTAAGGTTAAATTTTTCAGGTGAATAAGTAGATCATGTTGCTAATATGAATTACTCCAGACTGCCTGATTCCGCCAAAATATGCAGAATTGATAAGAGAAATTAAAAAGATTAAATGAGCACATTAGTAGCAACAAGAGACTTCAATTTACAAACTAATTGGGACAGTGGAAAAAAAACCGCAACATCAAAAGGAAAAGTTTGTAGACTGATTTCTTCCTAACGAAGATTCCTAGATGAAGTTATAGCATGGAAAGGCTAAAAAAGGGGCACCCATAACATGATCCCCAACACACCTCCACACCACAAGGTAACCCATGGACCCCTGCTGCATTGGTTGTGAGAAAAGGGTCTGATCCCACGGAGCAGCTCAGAGGCTGCTCATGATTAGGAGCTCTAACAGAAGAAAGGGTGGGCTTTACTGGCTCAAGGCTCAACAAGTCTGGAAATCAGTGCAGACCTCCCTACGCCCCGGGATCAGAGCTGTAAGAGGAACAACAGCACACGAAGCCATCAGCAAGGCTACCGCTACTCTTGCTGGTCCCAGCCACCCGCGAATCCCAAGGATGCGTCATTATTCCCTCCACATACACTATTTGCTCTTCTGCTTTTTCTTTTCAGTGCTAGCATCTCCTTTTCAAACACCCACACCCAGATGTATGAAATTAACAGATTTAATAAACCTTCAAGAACAATTAAGAAGCTCAGTTAGGAAGTGCCTCACGCTTCGCTTGCTGCAACTAGAGGAATACATCATTCGTAGCACAATCATGCCAGCTGGATCTTACTCTGGCTTTCTGCAAGCAGGGACTGATGTTTCCCACTATGGTTTTCTGTGTTGGAAAATAACAAAAATAATCTGGAAAAATAAATATAATTCATAAGTTAATAGCCTATTTGGTGATGAAGTTACCAATAGCTCAATTGTAAGAATAATTCCTTACATTTGTACTAAAAAAGCATCGCTACTTATGAACAACATATTCATTGCATCCCTCAGCCAAATAACTCATAGTAGTGGATTACAATCGGAAACCTTACAATTCTACCAGACCACTCTTTTAATAAACGCAAAAAAAAATGTGGCAAAAAAACAAGAAGAAGAAAATAAATGTGAAAAAAGAAATAGAAAAGACAGGCTGGAGGCACTGACTCAGTGAAATTCTTCTTCCCACTGTCCATCAAAATGGAAATGTTAGACCAGAGAAGGGCCTGCTTTGCCCACTTCATGAGTATCACATGACTAAGAAAACAGAAAATTTGGGAAGGGGAAGTCCAGTTTGAAAATACACACTCAGTCTTCTTTTGCTAAGCTGGGTCTACCCTTATAAAGTATTTCTTCTAAAACTGGAGTCCTTTCTAACTGCAGAATTTGATATTCTTTTTTCTGTGCTTCAATTTCATAATCTTCTAAAACTCTTAAAGGAAGAGGTTATAGATCATCATGAAAGCAAAGCCAGAGTGTTTTTATATTTCCATCTGCTTCTACCACACTCTCATTTTATGGCAAATCATTTGCATTGCATCTTCTTTCTTTAATTTTACTGTCTATTTACTTCTCCAAAACAAACTGGGGGAAAAAAAGATTTCACATGAGTCTTACTTAGGAAAAGTGCCTGAAGCACCAAAGAACTACGCTTCAGAACTCACATGAAGGATGAGTGTGCTTTTAGGTCACTGAAACTGCAGCTAGGGAGACGAGGCAGCAGCTCCGGTTTCCTTTCTGACCTTGGGCAAGTTGCTCACTTGTCTGAATGCTTCAGTTCCTCTCATTCATAAAGAGAGGATAATAATATTGAATACAGCCTCTTCCACATTTGACTTTTTAATTTCAAAGAATTTGCAACCTAAGATGACTAACTCTTGGTATAAGCTTATGCAGCATCCGGCCGGCTCATCCTCAGCCCAGCTTTGCAGTTACTGCCGCGCTACGACAACGGTTCTTAAGAACTGAAGGAACAAAAGGTTTGTGATGCCTCAAAATAACGTAATGGAAAGAAGTACTCGGAAAACACACACCCTCCATGAGCGGGGGGCACACGCAGCACACCAAGGTGTAACACAATCTGCCCAAGCAAAGCAGGCAAGAAATTTCAACAGTCATCAGCTGACTGCGTTTAGGGAGCTGAAGCAAGGCAGGTCTAAGCCGATGAGCAACAACAGCTATTGTGGAACCTTGAAAGAAAAGATGAGAGAAAATTCTACATCTACATTAAAACCCCTTTGGCTCCAGGGAATATACACTAAAAGCACAAATCCTAGAGTGATTTCATTAAGAATATAGAGACAGATTTTAAATGTGAAAGAGAATTGTCGAAGTATATTGCACAATTTCCCATTTTAAAGGAGTTTTGGCAGAAGAATACTTATTTTTTGATATTGACAAATCTGAACTGCCACATTTTTATACAAAGAATGTATAGAAATAGAGATGGGGAAACACAGGGAAAACAAGTCATTCGCTGAATGGAGCAGCCTGGCAATTTAGTAGAGAAATAAGGCTGATAGGCTTAAAGAAGAAATAAAGAAGCAAACTCTTTGAGGCGTAAGTTCTAAAGAGAATAGAGGGGAAGAATGCTACAAAGGATATATGATTTAGAGTAGAGATACGGAAGAAGCTATTTACACTGAGGATGGTGAGACCCTGGCCCAGGTTGCCCAGAGAGGTGGTAGAAGCCCCATCGCTGGCACCATTCCAGGTCAGGCTGGTCGGGGCTCTGAGCAACCTGCCCTAGTTGAAGATGTCCCTGCTCAGTGCAGGGGCATAGGGCTAGATGACCTTTGAAGGTCCCTTCCAACCCAAAGCATGCCATTACTCTATGATTTTACGACCTCCTATGACATATGTAAGAAATGACCAAGCAACATGGGCTACAAAAGACCAAGGCAGTAAGGGGTTTAAGACAGAACATAGAGTTTTTTCCCAGCAATATAAAAATGTAGGATAAAAAAATCAAATTACCTGCAATGTGAACAAGCAGTAAACACTATGAATTTTTTAAATGTATTTGAAGGATGAAAATACTGCATAAGAACAGAGAAAGAAGAACGGCTAATTAAAACTAGCAAGCAAATGCAGTATCTCTAGGCTGTTTCCTCAGCTTCGTTTCAGACACCCCATGTTCCTGTACCTAGTGCAGCAGGCAGGTGGGTTGGCATCATCGGGTCGAAGTGTTCTGTGGGAAAATAACTAGTTATGGGGAGGTGAGGAAAAACACTGTTTCCCAGATTGTTAACTTTCGCCTTGACACAAAAGAAGCCATGAAATGGCTGTGAAGCAGTTTGCTGATTCCACGAATGGAATGTGGTCACAATGGCTAAGGCCTGCTGCAGCCAGGTGCAACGCACCATGCCACCAAACGGGGACCGGAGTGATGTGGAGGCAACACGGTCTGTCCCTGTTCCTGCAGGTAACAATGGGCTGCTACAAACTACCACAATGCAAGGGGCTGCTCAAAGCTACCCGAATGGGCCACTATAGCCTGCCACAATGGCTGCTATCAAGAAAGATGGATCGCTACTGCCGTGCCAACAAAACTGCCACAGTCGTGTCCTTCAGGTGAACTTTGCTCATTATAATGTCATTATAATACAAAAACACACCTCCATCCCAAAGGCCACCCGCCTCCAAGGTACGACCACTCCCCACTGGCCATGCGCCCTGTGTTTTAACACCTGGACCTTTAAATGTGAAGCGAGAGATTTTTCATCCAATCAGAATAAAAGGAAAAAATGACCAGAGTCACTCAACTCCTCCCAAAAGCATAAAAACAATATAAAAGTGGCAGATTTTGGGGGGACTTTGGGGGGGGAAAAGAAGACCACCATCGAACTTTGGGATCGGTCGACGTGCTGAACCTATCTGCACCACCCCCCCACCCATAGGGACGCCTATTGGGTAAGAGCTCTGTATTTTGTGCGCTTAAATACTAACATCAGGCTGGCTATTAATAATCATTAGTGTTTAGGTTTGTGCTTGTGCTTAGTGTTGTTTTAAATCCATTTCACAGTCAATACCCAATCACCGGTATCATTCGAACCTGTATTTTGTCACAACTCTACACAACAAACTATTATTGTTGATTTAATACTGAAGGGATTTGTCCTTGCGGTGCTGCCAGTGAAGGTCCCTGAATAGGTTCGGCAAATATCCTCCAATCCTGTGGGCTACCAAGAGGGACTTGGTTTCAGTGACGCTGTCGGTGCGCCTGGCAGGCTGGCCAAGTTGTAAAGAACCCGAGGAGGTTCCCCTTCTCCCTAACAGGAGTGTGGTAGCAGGTTGGGCGCCAGGATCTCGTCTTTCTTGGGACGCAGGTGGGCTGGACAAACTATAAAGGGTTTAGAAACCACCCCCCCTTCCAGGCCAGGAATGTTAATAGCCGGCTCCATATACCTTCCTGGCCCCCCTTTTCGTGACAGTTCTTTATAGCGGTAACGCCGAGTGCATTTCTATCAGACCACCGTGTTTACACGCTGCCGTCTTCCAATACAAATCAGCTGGAAACCAGCACACAGTTATGCCGTACACATACCAATATTCCCTCTCATCTCTCAACACATGCCATGGTTTTCCCTGAGTTACCGAAGTTTAATTTTGTTTGTTGCCAAACACCAAGCATCTAGTTTTAAAGAAATGCCCACTGAATTTTACTATGAACTCATTATTTTGTCCCTAGCGTAGGTGGAAACAGTCAGTATGGGTAAGCTTGCAGAAATATTTTCCAACGCAGTGAGAAATTTTTCATTCACACATAACTTTTCAAAAACCCACCAAAATGATAGAAATTTGCCATTTTTTCCTCTATGAGGAAAACATTCACCATTCACCAATTTCAGGGTGGAAAAAAAAAAATTAAAAATCCCAGCTCTACTCTT
>NW_010402841.1:0-761 GCF_000710305.1 Buceros rhinoceros silvestris | reverse complement strand
TACTCGTGCCCTATTCTCTTAAAGGAAGGAATTCAACCATATAGCATGTCACACGGTTCAGCTGGCACGAGCATCATAAATATACTTGTCATTTTTACATAAGTTGATCATTTTAATACCCAAGTACCTGAATTTTGGAGACTAAGTACTCAGGCTTCTGAATTTGAACCCATCATCATCAAAGAATTCAATTAGGAAAAAAGGAACTGCAATTGTTGCTTCTGGCGTTCGCTCTGGATTTAGTTCCCTGCATTCACTAGACCACAAATTACTATCTAAGATTACTTAAGTTTGATCATAATAAAAGAAAAAAAATCTTTCTTTTCTGGTTCCATTAACCAATTTCAATTTTGCAGGATGTTACAGTGAAGTTTGCACATTAAGTTCCTAGTAGCTCCATTTTCTTTTAGGCGGTGGGGGGAAAAAAAGAGGAGGAAAGTGCTTTTCACTTGGAAAAGAAATAACCAAATGACAGCGCCATGTACAAATGTATGCCGCAGAATGACAGTTTTTTGCTGGCTTGACTACATCAAGCTGGGAGGTCAAAGATGCTATTAAAGAAAAAGAGGATCTATCTCAGGCCATTTAAATAATAATTCACGATTGCTTCCTGTGGTGTATTTCCTACTGCCCCATTCAAGAGTCTGAAGTAATGAGATTTTCGCAGTTATCTTTTGAAGAATATTCAGTAATCTAATGGCTGAATCCAGACCTGAGCGAAGGTCCTGCAAAGTGTTACAGGCTCCCTGCAATAAAAAGAG
>NW_010402840.1:4164-15165 GCF_000710305.1 Buceros rhinoceros silvestris | reverse complement strand
GGTGGTGCAGGTGCAGGGGACGACACACATAGAGAATGGGGTTATTTTGTTTGTTTGTTTCTCTGACAAAGAGATATTTCCAGAAGCATGCTGACATTTCACCATCCTCTGGACTTTTCTGCTCTGGAAAAAGAACTGTATTTTGTGGGTGATTGCTTCCAATACACAGAGTTACAGTTTCATTCCTGCCCTGTATTAGTTTAAGCACAAAACCTTTCTGTCCTGAATGGAATTATTACGAGCTGTTTCGAATGCAAGGAAGGGGAAATGAGCAGTGGGCAGAACCTTCCAAATCAGCATGGAGCAGCAGGGATAGTCCCCCCATCCCAGGCAGGGAGCAGGGCAGCAGGGGCACAAGGGGCAGCCTCAGCCCTGGGCAGTGTGCACCTCCGTGGGGGTGGGGATGAACAGAGGCCAGGATGTTAGCCCATGGGTGGGGATACATAAAGAGGCAGCCTGGCAGCTACAATCCAGGCATCCCAGATATTTATTAAACTGTAACTCAACTGCTGCCTAAACCTTCAGGTATCTGCCTACCCATCATCACATAACTACCTAAATGCTTGTAACCTGACATACCAAATGGTTACACCCCAGAGTTTGTACCCAGGAAGAGTCTCCAGCTCATCCAGCAGAACATCTGGACAGCCACACAGCTGTTTACTGCTATGTACTTCCCTGAAAGGCTAATTTTTTTTTTTTTTTAATGAAGTGAGGGGCACACCTGTTGTACTGGTAGGGTTGGATCAGTTAGTAATGTTGGAGCTGAGCAGTCATTCCCCGTCACAGATCTGTGCCCCTTATGCAGCACTGCTGCAATGCAATTGGTCGAAAGGCATGAGCATGAGCAGATGGGTAAGAAGGGGGAATGGAAGGTCTGTGCTGGAAGGCAATTATCAGTTCAGTGAAAGGGTGAATTAATAAGACAGAAATTTTCCTGAGCCAGACAAGTTTGGCAGAACTCAGAAATGCATTTTCTATGTCCCTGCTATTCAGCTTATTTTTGTTCTGAAAGCATCTTTCTGCTTTCTGCAGCTTACAAGGGAAGAAACTGGAGTTTGTTACACATTCCACCTTCATCATCCTGCTACTAAACAATCACTGCTTATTTTCATGCCCTTGACTCCAGTCTCAAGCCCCCTCTCACAACCTCTCCCAAACAGCACAGAGGTGCTGCTGGCTTCCCCACAGATGGCTCTCACATCGGCCTGGGAAAATTATGTTCTCTGAGTGTACTGCACTGGCTTCTGCTACCTCCAGGACCATCCATGGCTACTTTCCCACCCAGGTGTCATTGCAGTACAGGAAGAGCCCAGGCCCAGCAGGTGCAGCAAGCTGCAAGCCCTCTCCTCCTGCAGCTCTAAACTCTGCGAATTCAGGAGAAGCTGAGATCAGCTTATTGCCATCACCACCTGGGCTCTGCTCGGCAAAGGGCCGTGCGTGCTGCAGTTGCCTATCTACCTATATGGACATGTTTAAGACTCCTTCTCTGGGGCGGCATCTCAGTGGCTCACTGCATCTGAGGTGAGTGTTGCATGGTTGACAAGTTTCTGTGTGATCTTCCACTGCCCTCTCTGCACTTCCCATTAGCTCTGTCTTATTTTTATTCAAGGAGAGATAAAGCTGGCTGGCAGCCCAGATTTGCAGCTGGTGTCTCTAGAAGAAAGCTTACAGAGGGGAAAAAACCACCAACCAATAAACAAAACAACCCAAATTCCATGCTGAATCCGCAGACTATGCAGTTGGCATCATTTAGCTATATAAGACATTGGAGACTGAAAAGGAGGTTAAGGCTGTAACAACTTTCTCCTGTTGTGGAGAGAGTAGCAGTAGTCACTCTCCTCTAGCGGAGTCCAATAAACTGAGAATCCCAGGTGGAAGCAATGCTTTTAGTTACATGGCTCTGCTGTGCAGTGCAGGAGTTAGAGCCTGGATAAGGAGGATATAAAATTGGAATTTGCTAATGATGGCTTACAGAGAGTATGCCACTGCCAGAAAATATCAAAACTGAAAGAAATAAATAGCGTTCTCTTTCAAAAAAAAAATTCAAAACCCCCAGCTTGTTTTCCCACCCGAACTGTATACAAAATAGCAGATCGCAAAAGGTACAGAAAAGGTGATTCTGTACAGAAAGGGTAGTTCTGTGAGAAGGAGAATACACCTTTTTCACTATTCAAAATTGCACTTGGGTAATATAAATGGACTTGCAAATGTTAAGTGATGCAACAGTTAAAGGCACTGATGGGCCAGCAAATTGTTTCAAACAAGTGACTTCCACAGAAGCTGAGCAGCCCGTTTTTAGGGATGCTGCTGAGGAACATTGGGTGGAATATCTTATGCAGTCAGCAAGCAGAAAAGTGCCACCTACCTCATTACTTCTGCCTGGCAAATGGAGTCACTTGTAGAATTTAGCTGTGTGGCATTAAGCTGGAGAGCCCCTGCCTTGAGTCTCTGGAAGGATCTGGGTCTCCCTTCTTACAGGTAGCTGAGCTTGCAAAACCATTAAATGTTCATTTTTTAAATTGTGTAACCAGTCTTTCTGAGGAACATGATGCTCTTCCATGTATCGCTCTTCCATGAGATAAGATCTCCTGGCTACCAGCTGCATCAGAATATTGCTCCACACTGCTCAGGCTTGAATAGATGGGGAGCTTAAGGACTCAATTTTTTAAGACGTTAATCCTGCAGCTGGATACCCACGGGCATGTACCTAATTCATACCAACAGACCTTTGCCCAACCATAGAATCTTGCTTAAACATTAAGCTGCAGAACTGGGGCCTATGAAAAACCTTCCTCATCTGTTCAGGGGCTTTCCTGCACGGTGACACATGACAAAACTTCTCAGCTATTACATGCCAACCAAAATGTTCAGTGTGGGAACAGGTTGATTTTTTCTTCTATTTTGCATTCACATGATATGTTAGTTGATCACATGTTTGATGAGTGAATAATAGAGATAAGTAATTTGGTAAGTCTTAAAAATATGAAAGTATCAAAGAGGAAGATACGTCATTAAGAAGATCTGGTGCAGAAAAGCATGGTCTCGACACAACTTGATTTAACTCACAAGGAGAGTCATTGATTTAAAACAAAAGAGTATGAGGAGACTGTGCTCTTACCCCACGCTGTAATAAAAGTTTAAACAGAACCATTCTAAGGAATACTAACAGAAATTACAGAGAACTGCCAATCTCTTTGCATTTATGTTGTGTTCATTTCAATGTCCCAGTTCTTGTTTTGTCGTTTTCAATTGTCTTGAGGCAGGAGACAAGTCTTTATGCTTAACTGTAAAGCACTAACCATGCATCTGATGCAAAATAAATACAAAATGACTCATGATAGGCATTTTGGGACATTAAATCAGCACATGTCTACTGCATCAATAATCATTCTTGCTGAATATCCTTGGATGACTGAGACACCAGCAGGGAAGAGGAAAAAGAAATAACATATCTTCAGAACTGTGAGGGAGCATCAAAAAGATAATCACATATGCACATGTACAGCTTAAAAGCCTGGTATCTTACCAGTTGAAAATAATCCTCTAAAAGTTACAGTAGAAAGAAGATACGGTGATTCTGGACATAGGACCTGCATAATATTGCTGTTTGGCTGAGATCTTCTGAATTCAAGATCATAATGTGATGTGGCACACATCCAAAAATGTAATTCCTAGGAGCAGTGTATACCACTTGAACCATTTTTAATCTGTGAAACTACATCTATGTTTCCTAAGGCAGAGTATTGATGGTCCTTGAGGCCCGTGATGGCTGCTACAAAGGCAATCAGGATCTTAGCTCCTGAGAACCAACTAGGAACTATTCAATACGCTAAGAACCCCAACCCACAGGATGTCCATCAGCAGATAATCAAGATAATCATGTGGGGAGGATGAATTTAAAGCACCTAAAGATCTCACTGCTCCCCAGGTACTTGAAGACTGGAGAAAATAGTTTTCAAAATCATGGAGAATTTTTTTGTCCTGTTCTTGATTTTATTTTCCCTTCCCTTCCCTTCCCCTCCATGACAGCTTCAATGTGTGTAGACTTACAGAGGGACATTGAAGCCTTCTGTAGATTTTCAGAAATACTGATGTACAGCTAATTTATTGGAAGCTTGCATGGGTAAGAGATCTCCTCATTTCTGTACCCCACAGTGCAGCACCATTGCTTGCCTCCTGCCGAGATGCCTGTCACAGCCTGGCTCAGGCAATTGTTGTTTACCACAGTGTGAGAACAAGACAGACTCACAAGGAGTATTGAAACATAGATCTTGTCAAACAAACATGATTATTCCTTTCAGTAAGCGCTGCGGAATTAGTGGATGAAGGGAATGGAACAGTGTAATAATTCCTGATTTCAAGAAACTTTACTTGTAAAATTAATTCAAATTGACTTGGCGTGGAAGTGGGAAGCTGCAATTACAGATGACTGTCAGGTCCTATTGAGATGAGGGGAAGGGCATGGAGATCACTGCAGAGGTAACATGAGTTTTTCAGAGACAGAAAGAAAAATAATTCTATGCCCAAGTTTCGGTAAATGCCACAGGGAATTGGGGAATCTCTCACCTGCATGCCTTTAAAAATCTCTCTCATATGTTTTACTTGATATCTTCTCTAATTATCTAAGAAAGAATAAGTGGGATGTTCATGAAATTCAGTTAAAAAAAAGAAAAGAAAGACTTATGAGTAATTAGAAATATAGGGAAAGGTAAAATATGACGGAACTTTTGAAGAAAGCAGTCTGGTTAGATATAATTGAAAACCTGTGCTGTTTATTTCCAGAGGGCCAAAGTAAACAGGAGAAAGAGATGTTAAAAAAACAAAAAAGAAAGTCAAGAAAAGTAGATAACTTTGCAATACAAGGAGGCAGTAAAAAAGAGCATGCAATAATGAATTCTATATATGGAAACATCCCATCACAGTGCAGGAAGGAAATAACCTTTTTTTACTACCTCTGTCTTTCCATTACTGACCAAATGTAGAATACGTGTATTTTCAGGTATCTCTTTCCCAAAAGAGCATTGAACCATTGGAAGAAGTTCAAGGAGAGTAACAAGACATTTTTGAAAACACAAACCTGCACTTGCAAGGGAAGTTGCAGGCAATTATTCACATAAATTTAGTGACTGTAGTCACAAAAATAGAAACAAACCTACTTTCTCTTCAGGGACCAAGAGGAGGCTGCTTAATTTTTCCATGAGGGCATTCAGGACTAGCATCTTAAAACCTGTGAAAAAGCAACTGCTTTTCCCTCAAAGACTTAGTTCTGCAAGATGATGAAACCAAGCTTCCCCCTGGGGAAGGGTACTCAAGGGCTTCCCATCCTTCTTCATCTGGACAGAGAAGCACCATATGCCATGGCCAGGGGGGCTGGGGCTTCTTATCCTTGGAGATGCCTCCAAATCTACACCACGGAGGACTATTTTTAACCCTATCTTCTTTAAGCTCATTTATTGACTGTATGGCAGGTGTTCAATCACTCAGCAGTCATCTCAATTGCTGATGTCAGAAGCTTACTAATGTAATTTAAATCATGGGTAGGTATAAATCAGAACAATTCAGGGCCAAAGTGTCAGGGACTGTTCTGTGATGCATTGAATCTAGTGCTTCCTTCAAGAGAAAAATGACACCACATGAACCAACAATTCACCTAAAAATGAAGAAAAACAAAAAAACCCCCACTTTTTAGGGTCATTGATTTATGGTTTCCATACTTCACCCTATGCCAAACTAGCAATCTCGTAGGGATAAGAAATACTTCATCAGGTGTTGCCTGCTGCCAAATTTTTCATTTAAGATGTACCGTATATATTTAAGAAAAAATCAATTTTCAAAAATTTAACATGAGGAATATAAGCTTTGGGTACACTATGAAGTGATCAATATTAAATTAATTAATTACATGGATGTTTAGCAGATAGTAGATAAAGTGAAAGCGTTTCAGCATTAAATGTTGCTTCAGAAGTGGAGAGATTATTTATTGCCTATGCGGGATCTCCTCTCCGTTTATGCTAATTTAATTTACTTCTTGTTACTGGTACTCATCTGTTCTTGGGTGACTTCTTGCTAAAAATTACACTGCATTGTAACTGAAACACTTAACATGCTCAATACTAGAACTTCATCTAATACGTGCATGAAAGATTATATCTCAGAACTAATCCTATCAAGTTATTTCTACATTCCCTTTTTCTGTATATAAAGTAACATGAAGTAACATTGTGAAGAAATATAGGAATTTAAAAAGGCAATGTAACACACAGGCACAGAAATTCCCACTACCTCATCTGGTCTATTATTGTCACAATCCCTTTTCCTTTCTTATTGTCTGAGGAGAAGAGGAGGAGCCCTTAGGGGAGAAGAAAATTCCCAAATATTTATTATCTTATATTCATCATTATCTGCACTCATTCCATTTGTGCTTTTCCTCAACGTGTCTTACACAATCTAATGCCTACAACTGAGGATTGCCAGGCTGCCAGGCTCCAAACAGATGGGAACACAGTCAGTGCTGAGTTTCTCTGTGGGCACCTTTTTTATTGTATTTTCTCAGCAGCTCATTTCACAGTGTCATGAGCCCAGTTTCAAAGAAGGAACAGTATGTTACAGCAGCAGAGATCTCCATCTTCTGCTACAGTTCTACATGTAAGGGCACCAGGATTTGGTCACACAGGAGCAAATTTTTTTTTCTGTGCAAATATTGATGATCCAGCAGAATAAAACAATGCATCCAGTTCAGATACAGTGATGCAGGGTGTACTTCTGTGAAGGTAGGTATCCTCTATAGCAGCTGCGATTAGTAGCATATTTCCATGAAAGGACATACGGTGTGACTAGTACCTCATAAGCTCGTACTTACACTAGGCTTGTGCAACCCAGCATCACCACATCTGAACGGGGATGACCTCAGTATCACACACACAGTAGATGGCAAACTGGATGCTGACAGCATCAGCGGCTCATTTATTGGTGAATAATCTCTTTGCGTCTTGCTTCATTGGATGACTGGACAGTGCCAAAAGGGACTGAAGCCTGATAGTCTGGAAGAGAGCACGAGCTGTAGGGCGACGTGACCTTGCCTTCCAGCTTGTGCTTTATGGCGTCTCTTTGACAGCAGTGCTGAAGGTTATTCAAACCAATAACATTCCCAGTATGAACAGCTTCCTCCATCATTTTACAGTGTGAAGATCATGGTAGCCCTCTCTGAATTTGGTTATGTGTTCACAAGCAAGGAACAGATAAGCTCTTAAATAAAAGTGTTTGTATGAATGCCCATAGTGACATTGGCAGAGAGAGGGCTAAAGCGAAAACAGGTTGAAAATTTCATCCAGCTAATATAACCTGGAAAAGAAGAAACTACTTGACAGCCTGTAATATATAAACTGAAATAATGTGTGAATCCTATTTTTACGGTCAGCCATACCAGTGGTGTGATCCTGCAAAAAGCTAAAGCTTTCTTGAGAATTTCTGAACATCCTAAAGAGCTTGGTTCAGGACATAAGTCACTCATAGAGGGAACTCAGCGTTGCCCTCTCATTGCCAAGAACAGTAAACTGGGGTTTCCACCTCCACTAGGAAGCATATTTTTGAATATCATTACTTGAACAAAGACAGGATTAGGAAGTCAAATGATTTTGCATAAGCACTTTTCTTGAAAAGAAGACCACAAAATTATGCTTTTATACAATATAGTATTTTTAAAGTTCATTTGAAGTGAATGAAAGAGAATTCTAGAATTCTATTTCAGAAATAATTTCAATTATTGTAAGACGTGAATTTTAGCTAGTAGAAGAAGGCCTCAGAAACATTCTTCAGCAACAGACTAATTAGTCCACCATGGCATTCTGATCTTTGTTCACATATTTCACAGGTGAAAACATCATTGTATGGCAAAGATCTACCTCTATTCCCCATCTGTTAAGTTAGAACAATAAAGTATATAAAATTTGGCATACATTATGAGGTCTTCAAATTAACTTTTATAGTGAAGAAACATGGGCAATGTTTCTTCAGTACTTCTGCAGCAGATTCTGATACATTACTCTTGCGAAATATTAGCTTAATTGGGAGCCTACTTGTGAAGGGTTTATTTTTATCAGCACCAAATCTTTCAATATAATCTAGAATATAGCATTCCATATTGCTGAACATGTTCAAAAATAAGAATTAAACTCAGCTGAAAATCATAAAAGGATATGTATATTATGCTGAATTATCAATACGACTATGGTTTAAAGGTTTGTGCTGATTCAGAAATAAATTCTGAAAAAGAAATAATTAAATTTTTTACAAGAATTACTTTCCTTCTACATATACGCTTCATGTATATATTACCTCTTTGTATTTTACCTTATTTTTAAAATTCTCACACATATATTTTATTAATTTTTTCAATTTATCACTTATCAATTATCAATTATGATAACAGTTGGTCTTTAATGACCTTAAACTAAATTTGCACCCATTGCGCCCATTTTTTAAAAACATAGAAAGGAGAAACCTGGGAACTACTGCTCTGTCAGCCTCACCTGTGTGCCTGGGAACATCATGGAAGAGATCCTAGAAGCTATTTAAGGCATATGGAAGGCAGGGAGGTGATTTGACACAGCCAGCATAGCTTCACCAAGGGCAAGTCTTTGCTGACCACCGTAGCAGCCTTCTATGATGGAGTGACTGTGTTGGTGGACAAGAGAAGAACTGTGGATGTTGTCTCTCTGAACTTCTGTAAAGCCTTTGACAGGGTCCCCCACAACATCCTTCTCCTTACATTGGAGAAACATAGATTTGATGGGTGGACTGTTCAGTGGATGAGGAATTGATTGGATGGTCGCATCCAGAGGGTAGTGGTCAATGACTTGATGTCCAGATGGGAATCAGTGACAAGTGGTGTCCCTCGGGGGTCTGTACTCAGACCAGTGCTGTTTAATATCATCGTCAGTGACACGACAGTAAGATCAAGCGTACCCACAGAAAGTTTGTAGATGACACCAAGGTGAGTGGTGGGGTTGACATACCTAAGGGATGGGATGCCATCCAGAGGGACCTGAACAAACTTGAGAAGTAGCACCATGTGAACCTCGGGAGGGTCAACGAGGCCAAGTGCAAGGTCCTCTACCTGTGTTGGGGCAATCCTCAGTATTTCTACAGGCTGGGGGATGAAGGGATTGACAGCAGCCCTGCCGAGAAGGGCTTGCGGGTACTGATGGATGAAAAGCTGGGCATGAGATGGCAATGTCTGCTTGCAGCCCAGAAAGCCAACTGTATCCTCGGCTGCTTCAAAAGAAGCATGGCCAGCAGATTGTGGGAGGTGATTCTGCTGTTCTACTCTGCTCTGGTGAGACCTCACAGAAGGGAAGAGCTGAGAAGCCAAACGATTTCACAATGGACAGCATCATTTCAGACTAGACTTATCCCAGATATACTCTTTCAAGTTTTAGAAATCTTGTCAAAAGATGAAATGTTGTATTCAACTATTTAACTGTGTAGGAGGTTAAATAGCTCTTGATAGATAGGTTAAAAAAAAAAATCACTGAGCTGCTTCCAAAAGTATGCAGTCTTTTCTTAAAATGGCCTGTTAGAAGACTGAAAAGTAATACAGGAATTAGGAATAACCCTGGAAATTACAACACAAAAAGTCCTCTTTACTTTAGCTAAACAGTCAAAATTACTAACAGATATAAAACATGTCTTCCGACACAATTGTTCTGTCATGGTATAGCATATGTATGGAGGTGTACCCTTGTGTGTGCACACAGTAATAATCTTGAATCTGTAAGAACTCAGCAGCTCTATTGCCGACTCCAGCAGTTCTTACCCATTCCTGGAAAGTTACATCCCCAGACATCCATGCCTGTCTGAAGCACAGTCGTCTTCTTGGTGGTGTTGTAATGAGAAAGGTATTGAGTTTCCTGTATGTGGGCTGAGAAAATAGGTTTGTGATATAGAGTTGACTATTCATAGAAAACTTTTCATTTGTAAATGTAACGCACTCTCCTGTGATATTTTAAATCTTCTATTTCTAAGCCGATTTTTGTGAACTTGTCAAAATGGAACTGCTTTCCACTCTGTTAGCAAAACCACTCAGTCTTTTTAGTTCATTCCCCTCTGCTTCTTAGTGTAACTCTCTTCCTCTTGAGAAGTCTGTATGGTGGTTCCAATTAAAGGTGACTACCCTAAGTACTTTTTTTTCACCCACTCTTGAAACATGTTTTCATTAAACAAAAAGTAACAATTTACTTGATTCTATTTTTAAAAAAGAGATAATGATAGCCAAGAAAATCTACCAGATGGTTCTTTTAATAAATACATTAAAGTCTCTTTTATTTTTCTCCAGTTTTATCAACTAACATAACAGAAACTTTCAGACCATCAAACCAGTTTTCACAATCTGCCATAAGTTTGCATTTCACAGAAATAATCCTGACAAGCACTAATAGATGAACGTCGTTGGTGCAATAAAACAGTGTAAGGCATATTTACACCATCCTTACATACAGAACACTGTACACACAAAAAAATCACAGATCCAGAACAAAGTAAATTCAATTCCTTAGATGTTTTACGTTTATAGGCTTGGTATCAAACAAATAGTTCTCCAAGCAACAGACAACTTCTTGTTCTTGTGTGATTTATTTGTAACATTGTGCTCATGCAAAATAGTTATTTCCTTTATTGCATTAACATTGAAGGAACATTGGGAGTTAGTTCTGAAACCAGTTCAATCAAATTTTAAACCCTGTTTCATTTCATCCATAGCAAGTCTGAGTCAATTTTATTGGTGACATAAAAGGAGGTGTTAACTGATGATCGAGATTTTTATTTGGTAAGTTCCAAAACAATAATGAAGTTCAACTGACTACAGCTCAAAACCCATCTTTCTTGACCATGCACTTTTTTCTTTGCTACTATGAGGTGGTTTAGATGAGACGTCTTTTATAAGTTTCTACCTTTTTATATATATTTTTAAAGAAACCATGTACTATCCAACATCCACTGTTC
>NW_010402840.1:0-4051 GCF_000710305.1 Buceros rhinoceros silvestris | reverse complement strand
CAGGAATAGCTCTGGTGGCAGTATTGGCCAGAAGGAGGACATCAGTAAGTTAGTGGCAACTTAATAAACATCAAATGCCCCAGAGTTACGTCATGAAAGAGCTGGTTACTATAACCCATATTTCTGTAAGAGTTCAGACTGCCAGGGACGTTTGCGCTCTGGAAAGTAATCTGGAATGTGGATTTTTTTAAAATCTTGTATACATTTTCTCATTTCCTCCTCAACACTCAGCTTCTCGCATACCTTCTTTCTGGAAAGATTTGTTTCTCTGGACTTACTAATGAGAGTTTGAAAGAGTTCACTGTTCCTGCGTTTGTCTGGTGGTGGCATCCACTGCACTGGGGCCTTCTTCGACGGACGATCCAAAGTCAGAGTATTTGGCTGGTGGGCTGTGGAAGGCTGAGTGCTGGTGGCATTTTCTTGAGGGGTGCTTGCCTCTGAGTGACTGTCACAGCTTGAGGTGGACAATTCGTTACAGGAAGTCCCACTTTCGCTGCCCTTGTCCAAGACTTTGTCGTGTTTCCTCTCTTCGTGGTCTTGTTTGGGGGAAATTGTTCGCTGGGGGGACCCTAATACAAGGCAGGAGAGAAAACGTAGTAAGCAAGCACTGGTTTACACAGAAAATGGATCAGAAAATGCCATTTAGAAAAATGCAACTCAGAGTCTCAGCTGGCATAAATTGGTGGCATTTCCTTGTAGTCAAAAGAACTATACCAGACTGGTACACAAGTTGAAGGTCTGGCCCTCAAAATTCTAAAAATGTTTACAGCAAGAATAACTTCACTGCCTGCCTAAGAATCCAGGTCATGAAATGTGCATAAAGCCAAATGATTATCAGCACTGGAAATCCCTGCAGGCAAGTTTAATTGAGCTAGTTTGCTATTACACCCCAAGAAGTTTATTATGAGAAATTAGATTTTGTAGTATTAGGAAAATACTGCCATATAATTTGCAAACTCTTAGCTTAAGTAAAAATATTCCAAGGGTTTCAATTTTTGATTTTTTTTTCCTGCAGAACAGTCTACTGATATTATGCTCTCCAGATGTCAGCTCTGCAGAAGCTCTGGACAGAAAAGGGAGTATTAATCCCAGCATAACAGAGAGATCACTCACTACTGACAAGAGTTTTTAGGCTTTTTTTTTTTTTTAATCCTATAGTGATTTCACTGCTCTTCTTACTGTCAGTCATTATCCCAGACTTGCCTCAGTGTAAGCTCCGAATTCAGTTGTACACCTCTAACTGCACAAGCTGGCAGGGAGAGAGGTCTGATGGCCTGTCGGCAGGCACTGCTCAGCACTTCACACGCCTGAAAATCGGATCTAGAGTGTTATTCTCTCCAGATACCACTTTTAAATTCAGTGGTAGCTGCTAAATTTGTACAAGCATTTTCATTTCTGAAGCCTTATTTCAAAACTCCATTTGTGAAGTCAAATGATGCTATGCTGACATCACATAAACATCATGATCTTAATTTAGGATACTATCTAAAGGTCAGAATTATCTACAGAGTTCAAGAGTTGTTGGATCAGACCAAAGGGAAAAATTCCAAAGAAGTTTAAACCTCTAAATGAAAATGTAGACTGGGGCTTCAACAGCAGCTGTGTGTCTGCTAGAAATTCTGAAAGCGTTCAAACTATTTAGGTATCTAAGTATCTTACGAAAACTAGATTATCCTTACAGTTTACCCCAACACCACCAGCATCCGTTAACTGCCTTTGCCAGTACCAAAATTCAGGGTATGACAGCTCAACCTTGAGTTACTGGGATAGAGTTGCAAGGAGATTTTTGTGTCACTTACTATTCTGTTTTTCAGAATTACAAATTAGAAATATAATTACAATTATAAAGAATGCAAGAGCAATATGAACACTCTAGTGTATTTTTGACAGTGCAGTTCTATGATTCAAAGGAATCTCAGAAGAATGTAATATTTTAGATGAGACACAGGGGGAAACAATGCAAAGCAAAACACAAAGCAAATAAATAATCATCTAACAACAGCGGCATTCAACAACCTGCTTTGCTTTTGTTTTAGCCAGGATCCTATGTCACATTTCTGCAGTTCATCTAGAGAAACCCATGAATAACCAAGATCCAAAGAGGAAAGACAACAATCCATCAGGGCTGGTACTTACATTATTGAGAGTGAAAAACACAAATAATTTTCTACTTTATTATATTCGACCCAAATATTTAGCACATGGCGGAAGCAATTTCCCTCCTCTTCATCTTCCAGAAATATATTCACCTTCTTAAACAGATTTACATGCCTTTCTGCTATTGCTGTATCTGGCATTTCATTTCATACCCCAAACCCATACGTGAATATGCTAAATAAAGAGTTAGTTGGTATTATGGAATTACTCTGGCTTTGACGGATGTGATCATAAAACTCAGTAGTTACTCAGATAGTGATTTCAGTAGTAACTCTGATTTTCAATAACATCATTGACATCTATATCTGATCTAGTTTACAAACTTAGCTTCTTAACATGTAACAATTAACAACACAATCAAGAAACTAAAGTGTTCTGTTAGCAACACCTTGTAGTCTTCAACCCCGTCTTTCTTGTCCATTTATTTGCTGTAACTTCATAAATCAAGGTATTATTTCTAGTTGTTCTATTTATGCTTCTTTATTGGTACCCCTCGCTTCTCAAAGGTTCAAACCTGCAATGTACTAAGGATCTATTTCAAAAAAGCACTGAAATACATCTTCAAAAATATAAAAAATTCCATTTCCTGCTACAAGATTATTCAGAAGCCTGACAATAGGCAGGTATTTAAATGCGTTTTTGGATCACAGCACTGAGGTTCAGTACCTTACAGCACTGAACTCTGTATGCTTTACTGAATTGCCTAAATTCATAATGACTTTAATTCAAACACAGGTTTCTCCCACGCCTCTTGTTTTAAAAATTAACAAATCTTCCCTCACAAAGACTTCTTTATAACTCCTGCACTTCTTTCTCAGTATGGCATTATTAATAGAAGTAACAGTTCGGCTAGAGGGGAGGTTTTTCTCACAAATTTTTCTACCTGCTGAAACCCCAATGAATTTATAAATACATAAGAAAGAACCCTCAAAAGATATTTGTTTAATTTTCATCATCAGGGATTATCAGATAACTGTATCTACCTCTTTAATTTGGAAAACATCTCCTTATTGCCCTCTATGGTGGCACACTCACTTGTGGCTGGGATTGTGCGATGGGATGCTGTCGCCATGGTACCTTCTCAGACCTTCCAGAATAACATCAAAGATCTTCAAATAGCTCAGTCTACCTGAAACTACTTATTTTCCAAGAGTGCTGAACAGTTCTTAAAAACTCAGAGAAAGTATGTTCCCTCCACCATGCACATAAAATCATAGAATCTTTTAGGATGGAAAAGACCTGTGTGATCATCAAGTCTAACAATTAACCTAACACTGCCAAGTCACAGAATCATGTAATGGTAGGAGTTGGAAGGGACCATTTGCCATTGCCCCTTGTCCTGTTGCTGAGAACCACTGAAAAGAGCCTGGCGCCATCCTCAACACCTGTCCTTTAGATATTTCTAAACATTGATAAGATCCCCTTTCAGCCTTCTCTTCTCCAGACTGAGCAAAACCAGGTCTCTCAGCCTTTCCTCATCAGAGATTGCTCTAGTCCCCTAATCATCTTCGTAGCCCTGCACTGGACTCTTCCCAGTAGTTACTTGAGTCTCTTGAACTGGCAAGCCCAGAACTGGACACAATATTCCAGATGTGGCCTCACTAGGGCAGAGTAAAGAGCGAGGATGACCTCACTTGACCTGCTGGCCACACTTTTCTTAAGGCATCCCAAGATATAATTGGCATTTTTAGCCACTCCTCTAGCCTATCCACACATAACACTAAGAAAACTTCACTGATGTACAACCTATCCCTGCCCTTTCTAGGATCTCCCACATACTGCTGGTTCCAATTCAATTAATCTGACTGCTCCATAACCTGGCTTCACCAAGGGCAAGCCTTCACTGACCAATGTAGCAGCCTTCTGTGTTGGTGGACAAGAGAAGAACTGTGGA
>NW_010402839.1:65638-67835 GCF_000710305.1 Buceros rhinoceros silvestris | reverse complement strand
TTATTACTTTAATAAATATAAATTTATTTTTTAAAAATTGACATCCCAGTCCTCTTCCGGTTTTGTTACTGCCACGCATCCCACTGAATTCTGCAGAAGCAGCCCAAACTTGCATAAGTCAAGTTTGAGGTTTTTTGGGTTGGTTTTTTTTTTTCATTTTAATGCAAAAAATTTTGCTATGTATGATAAGTGCCTTCATTCACTTTTTCTAATGTGTAAAAAGTATTTATATCTTTAAAGATAATCTTTTATATTAAAAGGGAGTTCAGAATCTGTGAACTTGGTTTTCAAAACCAGCTTCAGTCTCTTACCTCTACTTCTGCTGCTGCCTAATGTCGAACTTCAGAATACCTCATTACCAATACAGCACATATATTTAATATTCCACCAGCTGAAATCTTCATGTTAGCATATGCTATTCAATTTTTCAAAACCTTGGAAATGGGGGGTGCCTTTTCAGAGATGACTGATAACATAAATCACTACCCAAATAATGTTGTAAAACAAACTTGGGATAGTGGATTTCATGAAAATTAAATTAAATACTTGTTTCCAAAACTCCAAAACAAATACTTGTTTACTGTTCATCAGGTTTTGAGGAAATTTCTCCATTTGGTGCTATGTTTCCTGTATAGCTTGAAATAATAAATAAGTTATAATGTATGTGTGATAATTTAATTTAATGACTGTGACTTGTGTCTGTGAAATACAGTTGCATTTTAACCCTTCTTTTTAATGCATGTTGTGTGGCTTTGTTTATCTTCAATGTGTCCTTTATTACGGAATGCTAATGTTTAAAGTCCTTAAAAATAAAAAGAAAATAAAGGGGGGAATGGGAACTAACCACTTTTGTGGACAGTAAGGGGGGTTTTACCGTTGAGTAATCTTTGTGTTGCAATGAACTTCATATATTTTAGTAACATTGTTTTCAGGGGAAACTCTTATACTTGAACAGGAGAAAAAAAAAAAACAAACCCAAACTCGAAAACAACAAAAATTTCAGATTGGTACCAAATGTGTTGGGCTTTGTGTTCTATCAAGATTGTTCACTATATGCATTTTAAGTAGTCTGAAAAAAAAAAAAACAAACCCAAACTCGAAACAACAAAAAACCTTTGTTACTGATAAAAGCAGCAATTGATGCCATTGGACAACTGGTCTGGAATTGGTAGTTGGCACATGATGTTTGGTGATAAAGCTTAAAGATATTAGCTGTTGAACCTTTTGCTGGACGTGTAATTTTATGACCCAGTCTTGCTCCCTCTTAGTGACAAAAGACAAAACTGAGGATCATAACATAAATCTCAGTCATAACATACTTTTACATTCCTAAAACACTTTTCCATGAGGAGGTTTGCAGAATTTTCAGACCTGGCATTTAGAAACTGCAAACCAACCAAACAAAAAAAACCCCAAAAATGAACAACCACCTAAAGAAACAGAAAATCATGGAAGGAGAAAAAAGCTTGTGGTCCATAATACCATTTCTGAGTCACAGAATGCTTTGGGTTGGAAGGGACCTTCAGAGGTCATCTAATCCAACCCCCTCTGCAGTGAGCCAGGGACGTCTTCAACCAGATCAGGTTGTTCTGAGCTCCATCCAACCTGATCTTGAATATTTCCAAGGATGGGGCATCTACTTCTCTGGGCAACCTGTGCCAGTGTTTCACCCACCTCAATGTAAAAAATTTCTTATATCTAGTCTAAAATATATATACCCATTTGATGAGAACAGAAGAAATGTGAAGCTACTGATGTATTTAATTATTTTTTTGCAGAGTTAGAACCTTCAGAAAAGCTGAAGGGTACTAGGTGGGTCAGATCCATGTGAAAATCATTCTGAGCTGTGTGTATATGTGTGGCAATTTAAAAACCCCAGGCACAACTTGCAAATACTGGCTCAAAGTGTCTTTGAGATACATATTTAAAAGTTATTAAACATATTAAAATATTAGCATTTCCTAACATTTATGAAGGTTAATACGCTAATGTTTTTGTTATCTGGCATTGGTTAGGAAATGAACAAAATGTTCTGTAGTTCTCCGTTACGGGAGTTCCTAGTCCTTTAATTTTAAACTGGCAGATGTGGGATCCTGGTGACTCCCCTAAGACAGACTGCTATATTGATCAGTGTACGTTCTAGCATGCATCTATCTATGACCATTTCACTTCAGTGAGAGCAGGATCAGGCACTTTT
>NW_010402839.1:63829-65520 GCF_000710305.1 Buceros rhinoceros silvestris | reverse complement strand
GCTTGCATGTGTGCTCACATTTATGTACATGATTGTAATGCCAGAAAGATTGATATGTAAGTAAATTTCAAATATACAGAAAAGTGCCTTAGGTTGAAAACAGAGGGATTTAACATGAAGGTAGGTAAAATATTATATTTCTTATTATCTAAAATATACTCAAACATGTTTTCATGACTAATTAATATTTAAAATAAATTGTGCTATTTTTCTTTATACTTTCTATGGCATTTAAATGTAACTCTTCAGCTGATATTTTCTATATGCTTCTAAAGTTTGAAAAAATTCTGACAATAATATATTGATCCAGTATACATTGCTTTGTATTTTCAGTTTTCTTTGAAGTTCAAATATAAAATGTTAGTTTTTAATCTAATGAAAAAAGCAAAGTGATGCTTTTTATAGAGCAGACAGTCATACAGAGATCATGTGTTTTGTTATTTCTTTAATTTCTGAGCTACTGTTTAACTGCTGCTAACATGATTAAAAATGATAAATTGGAGATTGCAGTTGCTGGGATCCAGTGTTTCTTCTGATCATGTTTAGGTTCTTGCAAACTCACCTAAAACTAATTGGTCTACCGTTGTAAGACTGTATTATCTCTAGTTACTTGTATAATTGGTTAATTGCAAGGACCTAATTTCTTCAGATAAAAAAGGAGAATCCATAAAATCCATAAAAAATCCATTTGAAAGTTTGTAAGTATAAAAAGAATACAAATAAATGTTGGGGTTTTTTTCTGTGCAACCCCTTTAGTTTTGCAAATTTAGCTGATGTACCAGACCTCCTCCCTCATGTTAAAAGTATGGTCCAACTTTTATTGTGCTGAGGATGAAATACCACTTGGTATTTCAATGGGGGGCGAATGTAACTTTTCAGTGGGAATGCAGGATGTCATTCCCAGCACTTGTTTGGTCTTCCCAAGCTGCAGAAGAGGCAGGAGGCTATCTTCTCTGTGATGCAGCCTGTTAAACTGTGTCTGCTTGTTGGAAGCAACAGTAGATTCTGCTGTTTGGTTTTCATGAAGGTTTGGTAATGCAACTGCTAGATGGACGCAGATACATCTGTTGTTCCCTATTTGGAAAATGTGTCTGGAAATGTGTCCGTGTGTTGGAAATGGAGGAAAAAATTACATTGCTTTTTCTCACACTGTATTTCCCTGAAGTCTCCTATTTCCATTTTCTTCTTTCTTGATGCTTGCACTTTGCTGTTTGTCTCCAGTGCTGCTGCCTTCATGTAGTTGCTTAAAGGTGTTACTAGTGTTACATGACTGTGGAATAAAGAAAGATGAGACTTGCTGAAGTCTGACCAAGTCAGCAATTTGATGTCTGCAGTGGTGTAATGGTCAAAGTGTCTGAACCAAGCACCTGCTAGGAGGTGTCAAAGGCAACGAGCAGGATTGCTCTTCAGTCTTGTCAATTTGACACAAGTTTATACTTGTAGAATAAGATTTTCAGAAACACCTAGCAAGGGTCTAGCTCTGCTCCTGTTTGCCACTGATTTCAGAAGGAAAGGTAAGGCAGAATTGTCTGTTGGGATTTTGGGGGGTTTTTTGTTTTTGTTTTTTTTTTTTTTAATTTACCACTGTGCCTGTATCTTTAATTGTGACTTCCCTTGGACATCTGTCTATACCTATTGTTCAACCAAAAGATGATAATAGTTAGGTACACATACCAGATAGGTTGTTGCAG
>NW_010402839.1:56137-63682 GCF_000710305.1 Buceros rhinoceros silvestris | reverse complement strand
AATGCTGGCCAAGCAGTGTGGTTTTTCTGTTCTCTCCCTCCCATCAATTAATAAGCTGATCATGCTTCTCATTGTCTTACTATATACTGTCATTAATTGTGGTGGTAGTGAATGAGGGCTGATGGTGAAGGTTGTAACAGAGGTACATGCAGACCCTTCAGTAACACTTAAGACTGGTGCATGAGGTAGCAGAGCCTGCCAAATGGCTGCAGAAGAAGCAGAAATACTTACTGTTTTTCTGATTCTCAAGTGGTAACAAGATGCCATGGAATCAGATCGAGAGTAATGGACTTGTGATCCTGGAGTATGTTATAGTGTAAGGCAGGAAGAATAACCATACAATTCAATTTTGACTCTAATTGAAAGATGAAGTGGAACCTATAGAGGAAGTGTTACATTCCAAATGTGATATCATTACTGTTGAAAGGGAACAAATTAATCACCAACTCAGGAAATTGAGATTATTATTTTTAAATTTTAAAAATTATCAAGCAGTTATTAACAGAAACACAAAATAAATCCAGTTAGCACAAGGCTTGTTTTTGCATCTCACTGCTGCTGTCATGTAGCACTATTAGCATGCCTGCCACTGGTGGATGGTTCTGTGTGAGGTTACTGTTGTGTCTAATAGTGAGCTCTTCTTCCAGGGAAGCTGAAACCTGAAAGAGTAGTATTTGGGGCACGAGTCAGAACAACTGAGTCTGATTTTGGGCTTTGACTCAAGTATTCATGTTCAAGTCTAATGAAGTATGTAACTCAATTTCTCTGAAGAGTTTGCCTCTTTTTCTAGCCTTTCTTGTACTTCCATCAATGCTCTCTGTTCCTCTTATTTTCCTCCTTTTCCACTGTGCCACACAGCCTCCCATCAACACCCACACTAATATCTCCATAATTCATCTTGAAATGGCTTTGCCGCAACGTGGAATACAATGAAATTGCCCAGGTTTTCCATTCTGAGTTGTGATTAATATTTTTTAGGCATTAGAATAAACTTTTATGAAAGACTTTTGTTTTATTTATCAGTTCTCAATCACCCTAAAGCCTGAGATTTGTACCTGGCATGAGGAATTTTTGCTCTTTATAGCAGGAGAGTACTGAAATCACCTCCAAACTAGACAGACAACACTTTTCTTTTGAAAGAAAAAGGATAGAACTTTGTCTAGAAACAAAAATCTTGTCCCTTGTAAGTTGTAAATTAATCTATTTCTTAGAATGAAGAGTAGTAAGACTTATAAAATTTAGAAAAAATAAAGTGCATGAAAAATAGTTATATTAAATGTGATCAATCATTTATGGAATAAAGTTTCTGAAAGTTTCTTCAGTGAGGACTCCTGAAGTAGCACCTGTGAAATACAGATCTTTGGGCACTGAATTATTACCTGAGCATGCCCTTGAAAAGTACTTGGATATGACTGAATATGCACCAAGATCTAAAGACACAGGTAGTGTAAAAGTGAAATCCTACAATTGCTAAAATAACGCTGCAGCTGTTTTTGCAGTTCTGTAGTTCTTGTTTTACTGTAATAGCTAAAAGCTTGTCTGAAGATTTATTTGTGCTATATGTATTATGTAGATTAAAGAAAGAAGGTTGCTGACTTGAAAAAGCTTACAGTCTCATTATGAGATGTATGTGGACAGGTTGAGACCACATGGCGCAGTGAAGCCTGGTCTGAGTACCATGGTCGGTGGGGAGCTGAGCACGATAACCTGTTTTTCAAATACTCTGTGGTTGGCATCAGCTTCAGGCAGCGATGGGCAGAATGGTGGTGTTCACCATGAGAGGGAAAGACACGGCTGGGCTTTTAAAGAAGGACCTGGTCACCTGTTGTATTCGTGATGAACTTGAGATATTGGGTAACGCTTTGAGATGTCAGAGAGAACAGGCCAAGTTAAGAGTTATTCACAAGTCTAACTAAAATGAATAAATGAAACTCTGTGGGTGATCATTCAGTGGAATTTCAAGAGTTCTGGTTTTGATTTTTCCAGCAGCTGCAAGGACTATGGTTGTTCATCTGCTACCCAGGCAGACTGCTGTTTTGCTGAGAGGTCTTTATCATGAAGGCTACTGCCAGCTGCACAGGACAAAAAAATTCAGACTCTGTGGTGGCTACTTTAAATATTGTCTAAAATTCCTCTGTAGCATCATCAGTAGAGTTTGACTTCCACAAACATGAAATCAACTTACCTTCAAGATCTGTCCTGATAGTTCTGATTTCAATATAATGGAAGGGTTTGTTTGGGTTGTAATCAAGTTGGTTTTAATTTTTAAGAGAAATACATTAACGCTTTCCTAGTAGATGCCGTATATGTCTTCACATAGCAGTTTTACCTTCCTGTTATCCACATCGACCCAAAAATCTGTCTTAAATCCTCTTTATTCCTTCTTCATTACTACTTTTTCTATGTTCATATGTCTGTGTATGTAGTTTTTCATTTATGTCCACCTATTAAACAGATGTACCTCAGCCTGCTTGGAAAATAATTATTCAGGAGTTTTCTGTCATCCTGCAGATGAAAATTGAAACAAAATTATCTTAAAATCTGACAAAAGCTTTATTTTTTTTTGTTCATTGAGTACTCGGTCCTGTCGGAAAAGACATAGCTATGGATAGTGGACAGGTTAGATGACCTCAAAAGAGTCGCTGAAGTCTCTGATGGTCTCAGCTGCTACAGGCATACTGGCTATTACATTGTACTGCAGTGCACTCCAAAGTCTTCTATACCCACACTGGGATCGGTTTGGAGAGCACTGGTGCTCATGTCCATGATGCATACCTGGAAGCCCTGGAAACCAACATATGGATGGTGGAAACTTGGCGTGTGGGAGCTTCTCACCCTGGTACATCAGCCAGGGTATGTAGCTTGGCTAAAAAAGAAAAAAATAAAGAAAAAATAGAAGTGCTTCTTGGGCTGACTTAGAGAAAAAAATATTTCTGCCTCCTTTTGTTGTTGAGAGGAGCAAAGAATTTCCAATATTAGATGATGATACTGTCTGCAGATGGTAATACTTGGAGCATATTGTTCTCTGGTTTCCATTCCAGGGAGAGCAGTAGGTAATGGCAGTTACTTTACAAGAAGGCCATTTTTCCTGAGCTTCTGTGTTGAAGAGAACAGCTTCCGAAAGGCAAACTTGCCATCAGTAAAAATAATGAGGGAAGTGACCTTTAACAAAAGTTTTCTTTATAAAAATCTATCATGTATCCTACTTCAGACTTACCAATTATTAATTAATTACAAGTAATTGAGGTGAAATTGTTGGGGAAGAAAAATGGTCTTCCAGTTAAAGATTTTGAGGTAACACTGTAAATAACTCAGAACAGTATTTTTACTTGAAAAATATCTGAATACAGAAGAGGTGTTCTTGTAAGTACTGTATTTTTGATGAAAACTGATTTATGGATAAAACCAGTATCAAATGATACTTTTTGGATGAAATTTAGCTCCATGTTAACTAGAAAAAGGTGATTTTTATCTGCAGAATGTAGGCATAAGTAACTCAGGTGTTAAGCTTTGCACTTGAAATACTAGGGTATTTTTGGAGGATCCAGTTACAAAGGGAGGGAGGATGGCTTTCTTCATGTGTTAGGAAAAAGAGGCTTTGAGAGTCTTGAACCTGCCTACATGTCTAATCATAAAAATATCCCTACATGTCACAGCAGTATTGCTGCTTGTGTTGGATGGAGAAGGATTTGGGCATAAAACTTAATTTCAGTCTGTAACAAATTTTCTTAATAATTTAGGTGAGAGAACGTTGTTTTGGAATCGTGGACCATCCAGGCTTAGCAAGGAATCGGAAGGGGCTTCAGGCAGCTCTAACAGTTTCATGGAAGATTCAGTCTTGGACAGATACAAATGCAAATTTGTATTTTTGTAGGCAGTAGAAGTTGCAACAGCTAAAAATTGTGGGTTTTTTTCATGGCATAGAACTGTGAAGTCTCATTGTAAGGCTTGAACAGAAGAATATCTGTAGTTTTGACCTCTCTCTGCCTAAAGCCTGGGAGAGAACAGCAGTTAAACATCACGAGTACTGTTTGGCTTAGAGAGGTGTGATTGGAGTGTGCATTGCTGGGTTATCTATACGTGGTTTAGTTTTCAGATGTGCTATAGTTACCTCATGGCATGCTTTGCAAATGGTTTTAACAAGTCCAGCAGTAGGAACATGGAGATATGCCCTGTGTCACTGGCCTCAGGGGACCTTTGTCAGTGTCATGGGAGCCGAAGCAGTGCTGTGGACCAAGTTTGCAAAGTGTTATCAGGATGATATTTGTTTTGTATCTTACTGAAACATGGGGAGTGATAGTTTCTAACCTTTCACATTTTGATATACAAGAGGTCAAACAGATTCAAGGAGTGCTATGTTTTGTCACGCAAAGGCAATAGATAAGGAGGAATTTGCAGTAACTGTGGAGGTTGTTTGGTGCCTTCTATAAGCAGACATCACTCAGCAGTAACTCATCAGCTTGGGAGAAAGGGACCTGTTGGAAATAGCTGGGCTAAGCTGGCTGTGCATTTGCTCATTAGAAATACAGTCTTGCTTGATTAAAAATACTACTGAGCTTTGAGATCCAGTCAAATTGGATTGTCACCTAGGTCGAGTTTGTATCAGAGGATAGTATTGCAGCTCTGTTGGGAATATGGTTCACACTTACAGGAGGGAAGTTCATTCGTTATGAATTTACATCAAAGATCCCGTGACGTTTGAAGCATGATTGCAAATACTACTGCAGAAAGTAGTTGTCACTCTAGTTCTTGTATTGCAAATGTCATTTAGAACTCTGCAAAGCGGAAAGGCCACAAAGAAGTTGAACAAAAAATAATACTGGGATATGCTTGTTTGGTACATGCTTTTTGTTGTGGTGTGTTTTAACTCTAGCACTTCAGTTGATACACAGCATACCGCCTTGGATACCTCCTTGTAAAAACTGTGTAGACAGTTGGAGTGTTCATCGGACAGCAACGTGAATGATAAGAGACTTGGATAAAGTGACAAATGAGGAAAGGCTGGGGTAGCTGTGTTTTTTCAAGACCAAGTGTATAGAAGAATGGACTGAATGAGGTATTCTTCCAACACATAACCAGTGGTTATAAAGATGTGTCTCCAAGTCTGCTAAGGGTAGAATTAGAAGTAACAGTCTTATTCAGCAGTAAGAGACACTGTCATTATATCCTAAAACAATTTTTCTAACTCTAAGAATGGTTATGTGGTTGAAAAATGCATGCAAAGGTGGCTGTAACATCCCTGTTATTGAAAACAAGACTAAAACTGCTGCCAGGAATGGTCCAGGAGTAGCTAATCCAATCTCTCAGCAGCCTGATGGATTTGATGAAGTCTTGAGTTCTTAGCCTAAACTTTCTCCCTTCCATTGCTATAGCTGCAAAAGCACATTTAGAAAAATGGCAAAGCAGACTTGCAGACTGAATCTGTAAGGAGGACTTAATCTAATCAAGGTATTTTCTGAACACTTGAGGATTGTGATAAAACACTGAAATCTTGCAGTTATACAGAATGAATTTACTTAAATACCTTCAGCGTAACTTCTGTAGTTTACGTAGATGTAACTTGGACTAACAGTAATCATTCACATACCTCTTGGAGGTGTCTTCCTCAGGAGTGATGGAACCTTTGGTCTTTTGTAACCACCGTCCTTTCTGAGTGCTTGAGCTAATGGTGCAAGTGTTTGTAGTTGTTTTAGTGAAGAATTACAGACTGAACCAAAGAACTCTCTAGGACCTATTCACAGAGTCCATGTTGCTTCTTGGCAGTAGTCTATATTCTTAAAGGAAAGAAAAAGGCTTTCAGTAGTTTGAGCTGAAAAATGCCTATTTCATGCTGAAGTTTCTCAAGGACCTCTGGGAAGATGCAGCTAGCAAGGAGGCAGAGTCAAGAGGAGGTGGTTCTAATATGGAAAATGAAAAGTCGAAGGAACTCTCAACTAAGTAATGCTCAAAGTAATGTTTTATTAGTGTCTGTCAGCAGTAGACCCAGTCTACTTCTAGGATAATTTTAAAAGAGCGCAAACAGACTTTTAGGCCAGCCACAGACCACCAAAATGCAGTTTGTCGGACAACTTGGGCAACTACTGTGTTTAACCCTGTAAGTTTGTAATTATTCTGATCCATTACATAAATTTGTTTAACTGATCTTCCTGTCCAGTCACAGAATTGCCTGACAAAAACCAAAACAAACCAAACCTACAGAGAAAGAAAATACCTTTTATCATTTGTAATATTTTTTTATCCTTTTTCAGTGCTACTCTTGTGGCTTAACCCTGGTGGGCAGTTGAGCCTCACACAGCTGTTTGCTCACTCACCTGAGTGGGATGGGGGAGAAAATCAGAAGGATAAAAGTGAGAAAACTCATGGATTAAGATAAAGTCATTTTAATAGGTGAAGCAGAAGTTGTGCCAACAAGCAAAGCGAAGTAAGAGCTTCATTCATTACCTTCCATTGACAGGCGGGTGTTCATCCATCTCCAGGAGAGCAGCATTCCATCACGTGTAACAGTTACTTGGGAGGACAAGTGCCATCACTCTGAATAACCCCACCCCTTCCTCTTTCTTCCTCACAGTTTTTATTGCTGAGCATGACATTGTATGGTCCAGGATATCCCTTTGATCACTTGGGGTCAGCTGTCCCAGCTGTGTCCCCTCCAACCCTCTGGTGCACTCCCAGACTGCTCAATGGTGGGGCAGTGTGAGAAGCAGAAAAGGCCTTAATGCTGTGTAAGCACTGCTCGGAAACAGCTAAATAATCTGCGTGTTATCAACGCTGTTCTAGTCACAAATCCAAAACCTTGCACTACTATGCTACTATGAAGAAAATTAATTTTATCCCAACCAAATTCAGTAAGGTTACAGTACTGCTTTTAGTCATTTATATTTTAAAGTCCCTTCATATCTGATACGAATGTCTGATATCTTCGTATCTAATGTGAATACAAAGATAAACTGTATATGCTCTTGATTTACTGGACTGTTTTTCAGTATCCAGAAGCCTTCTGAGCTACCAGCAAAGCTACACAAAACACTTCCTTGAAAGAAAAGGTTAAGAAAATTTAGAATGAAATTCACCAAATAATCCAGGGTCTTAACTTTTCTATGAAATAATAACAGTAACAAAAGAATCAAAAAGCTTGTAGTGAAACTCTGTGTCTCAGCTGCAGAGAGGGCCTTAATTTGGTAGTGTCCGATAATGGCATTCCGGTGTGAGAGCCTGTCTGTGACACGGAAAGCACCAGGAGTTTTGTCAGGCTGATCCTCACAGAACTTTATTGCTAGGAAAAAAGCCCAAACTGATGAATCCTAGTTACCAGCATTATGGAATGTCTTTGAACAATGGTAATCAAGTCCAGCTTTTTATTGTAGTTTTATGTTTTTAAAAGACCCTGACATATGGGAAATATTACTTTAGCTAATGTTGAGACAAGTGCTAGAATTTCTGCATAAAGTGGTTACAGGATGTTTTTTTTTTTTTCAAATGGCATTTTTTAAAGAAATGCTCATATTTCTTTTGACATTTTAAAGTTCTTACAGGTATTTTTTCCCT
>NW_010402839.1:50900-56045 GCF_000710305.1 Buceros rhinoceros silvestris | reverse complement strand
CCTGCAATTTGCAGAAAATATATGGAAAATGTACTCTCCATAAGCCTCCAGTTGTGTGGAATGTCACGCAAGCAAAGCCACGTTATAGACATATCAAGCCGTAAGGACTGTGTTGTTCTTGACCATGTTTGAGTGGAAGGAGGCCAGGCAGCAAGAGTTGAGTGCAGTCGTGCTTTCTGCAGTCAGGAGAGTTAAGCCTTGGGAAGGTCGCTACCAGAGCATCACACAGAACAGAGTGGGTGCCAAGCAGCCAGATGACCATATTCCGCAGAAGGCGTGTGATAATGTGTTAGATGCTCCAAGAAGTCCAAAATTCAGCCTTGCAGGAAATGTGCTCTAGGCTAGATGTGCCAGAAGGCCATGAGTGGCTTCCAGAGCTCAGGACAAGGCCTCGATCCTGTACAAGTGAGAATTTGACACTTGTTAGTGATGATGCAAAGCTGAAAGGAAGCTAGTCAGGAAGGTGTCTTAGGTCAGAGCGTGCAATATGCAGCTCTGCAAGGCAGACGCTGGTGGTAGGGCTAGAGGTCAGTGCAAGATGCCTCTCTGTAAGTGGTTAGATGCCATTAGCTGCTTGGGAGTCCCCCTCGGGGATCTTCTGTGGAACCTGTATTATTTGTTCAAAGAGCTGAGCAGGAACTGTGCTCTGCCCTTACAGAAAAATTAAGAGACACCCGTCGCTTGATTAAAGCTTTTGATTCAGCATTCGAGAGACTTTTTCCTTCAATTGGTTTTCACTCACTGTGCTTGAGGACAGGCAACACTTACGTACTTGTCCAGAGTCTCCAGTGAGAAGCTGTATTGAACAGGACTAGTCTTCACTTCTCTTGCTGAAGGTGCATTTGATGCCATGGCGTTCTGGGAGGAAATCCTTTAAGAACCATTTTCATATGTTATCTAAGGAATGAAGCCAGAATATGTCCACTTTCAGGAGGATACTGTACCTACAGCATTATATACCCTCTTGAGCTTTCCATTGATGATCCTGCATCGTCTACATCCAGGGCAAAGTGCATGAGCTATTTCATGTGTTGAAGAAAAAAAAAAATTAGAAGCATTTCTTTTTCTTTGGTTGCACCAAACATCACCTATAACTGTTTTTTCTAATATGCCTCATTCACCTGCTGGGCACTTGGTGCACTCAGAGCAATTGCTTTCTTTTTTTAACTTGTTAGTGGAAATAGAGGAAAGTCTGTTTTCACGATGCTCGTTGTCCTTATGGACATGTAAAGTGCTGAGCTGAACAGTCTGTTAAAAGGATTGTGCATTCTTGTAGAATTAGACAGTTCTTCACCAAAGGAACGTTGTAAGGTCTTTGAGTGTGTCTCAGAGCAGCTTAGGTGCTTCCGTAACTGCTACATATGCAAGACTTTAAGAATAACAATCCTGGAATTAGTTGCCTAAATGCTGTCAAGATCCCATTGAAACTGTAAATAGCTGATCCTTAGAGATACTTAGGTTTTTATTCCTCACCCTGATGTTGGTGGGAGATGCTCACTGCTGCATAAGAATCTGGCCATGTGGAACCACGCCGAAGCGGGCAGGAGATGCTCCACGCAGTTCCAAGAGATGCAATACCCCAAGCATCTGATTCAAGCAAAGCTGCTCAGGGGCACTTCTTAGTTTTGTGATTTACTTGTTTTTAAGTTTGGACGATTGTATTTAAGCAGAGGCTTACAACTGCTTTATGTCAGGGCTGGGGGGTGGGGCAGTTAGCTTTTAAAATCATCAGGAACTTTCATTCCTTCAGTGAACAATAAACACTCACTAATCTAATGAATTAAACTTCAGTGTTCTTTCATGACTTCAGTAAAAACAAAACAACCCCCGCCCAAAACAAACCCCAAAACCAGCCTAACAACTTTAAAAGGTCCTAAGTTCAAACCTGTAATATTAGCATTCTAGTGAATTTCCTCTTGCACAGTGAAGTTTCTTTTTCGGTGTAAGATCTATTCAACAGAAGGTTTGGATATGTGGAAACGTAGGATCAGTTCTGTAACTTGATGAATATGTGAAAGAATAAGATAGTAAATGTATATACAGAAATGCTATCTCTGTATTTCTGGAAAACTTAAATTTTTGCAAGGGTTTAATGCATTTCAGATCTGTTTTTAATACAACCCAAACCTGTTTAACATTTTAATAACCTGTTTAAGTTGTTAAAGATAAGATTAAATTAACAAAGAGTGGAAAAACTCCCTGGACAAGGTTAGTCAAATGTAGAAATTTTCTTGGTATGAGTTGGCAACATTCTGTAGCTTCTTGTCACTTGCAGCAGGAAAAAAAAAATCATATGACTTATCCAAAGTTACTGGAAAATTAAATTATGTTCCTTATAATTAAATTATTTTCTTAAATATAAAACTACTACTGAAGAATAAAAAGGAAGGATCTTTGGGTTTTAGGGGTCCTTTATGTCTAGCTTTTATGACTGAAATTCCTGAAAAAAATTTGTGAGGGAGAGTAGAATCGATTATGAAGCTAATACCAGTATTTTAGTTTTCATGCATGTGCATTCTCTTGCTCGCTTTGATAATGAAATCCTCTGAATTCAAAGCTGTTTTTCTGAAAGGCTTTTATAATGATACCATTTGCAGAGTTTTAAGTTTTCTGACCTACATTATTCATAGATGAATATTTCAGGTAATTTGTTATCTTCCTATCTTAAAGTAGTTTCTAAATTAGTGAAACATAAATTGTAAAACTACATGAACAGCATTTTAAAATGATGAAAGGTTTTGCTGAGAGCAGAATGATTTAATTTAGAAACTTTTACTGGAATTGTACAGCAGAGGTATAAAAGGCAAGCTGTGGCCAAATCAGTAGCCAGTACAAATATAATGATAGTTGCATAAGAGAACCATGCTATTCATTGTATTGTGTGATAAATTTATTGCTTTATTTTGCAAATACTTAATTTTAAACATTTCTGCAGTTTCAATTAAATCTTTAAGATTAGACATATAAATGTTTACGGACACATAGGAATCCCTGTGGTATTGAGGATAAGTGAGTCAGCAGAGATTCTGTTTAACAAAGTGTAGTTATTGTGAAGAATGTTTCTTATCTAGCGGGCTAATTTATTAAAATAAAGAACAAACAACTATAATAACTTTCCTCCAGTTGTTCTCTGGCAAATATTTGCCAGTTTTTGTTCTGAAAGTTGTATGATCTGAATTTCATTTCCTGAAAATAGAAGATACACGTATTTAAAAGTGCTTGGTTAAGGTAGTGTGTAATGCTAGTGACACAGATGATGATGTAATGTAAAAGGAAGAGAACTATCTTAGGTGCTTTTGAAGGAATCTGTATTTACATTTTTTCACGTCTTGGTTGTGTAGGAAATGTTTGTCCAAGTGTAAAATAAAGTATGGAGAAAATCCTAGAACAAATTAAGCGTGTTGTCCTTCCAGACAGAAAAGGAATTGCCTCCCCGAATCAAAACTTTTTGATAGGATGACATAAAATAGATATACTAATTACAAGGTTTAAAAGAAAGTACTGAAGTGCTTACATTCACAAAGCTCATGGTCTGAGATAAGTCAGCTGAGTAGTCACCTAATTTAGAAAGTGTTTCGGATGTTCCTTGTTTGACTGGAAGTTCCCTAGGACCTGCAGCTCTGCGCTGCAGGTGAGTTGGACAGCCCTGGTTTGAGGACTGAAATTCAAAGCTCAGTAAAGTCTCACAGCAGTCCAGCAGTTTAGCAGAGGAATGGCCTTTTCTCCAGAAGAGACCGATCTGCTAGATGTGCTCTAACCACGGCCAGTGAGTACTGCCGGGGTGGGTTTAACAAAATCTATCTGCAGCCCTATTGGTTTTACGCTGGAGGGAGGGAGATCCCAGAGGCAGTCATGTATATCGCAGCAACTTTTTGAAGGAAACAGAATACCAGGGCGGTGGAGCAAGGCCGTGTCTCCAGGGACTGCACCATAACCTAACAGTGTCTACTTTATACTGCTGCTCTTTCCTCTGTCACATACAACAAGATACCCAAAGCTCATCGAAGGGAGGAGCCAGAGGAAACATGACTTTGCTCGGAAATGTGTATCCATGATTTTGCATTTCTTTCTTTCTGTAATGCTTACATGAAGACAGCAATATATGTACTGGAAACAGGTTGCTAGAGCATGTTCTTGTGAGATCATAGTATCAAGCTGTCTCCTGCATGGATGCAGATGAGTGAGCTCCGGTATTTGTCAGTGATGACACGAATGAACCAACAAGACATGAGCGTTTGACATCTGATCAGTAACGCTCAAGGTGAGAAAGCTTACAAAGGGATTTCAGATACGTACGGTAGATGTTATGTCGTAACACAGAAACTTACTCCTATAATCATAGGGTCCATTTTGTGTGAGGCCCCAGCTTCTTCTTGTTTTCTTATTACTGCGAGATTTCTAGTAAAGTAATGAAAGTAATGAAACACTTCTTTTCTCAGTGTTCTGTTTCCTGTGGAAAAGGTTTCAAGTTTCGTGATGTGCATTGTCTTGATAGCTTCCAAGCTAAAATAGAGGAAGGACATTGCAGACATTTAAAAAAACCACGGACGTACAAAATATGTAGAGCAGGAAGATGTCCTGTGTGGAAGGCCAGCTCATGGAAAGAGGTATGTAAAATCTGCTATAATTATGTTATCTATGAGAGTACAAGCAAACATCATATTTATGACACCCTGCTTCAACGGAAGTATCTATCAGGAAGGGGGGTTTTTTATATGCATATTGCACTTAGGTCTACAAATTACTAAGTAGTTTGGGTTGGGGTTTTTTTCTTTCTTTTAAAAGCAATTTAAAGTAAATATCTGCAAAAACTGGAAGTATTTAGTAGTCTGAACTTTGGACTGGCTAAGTAGTTAGGACTTTTCTCAACTTTCCTTGTAAATTTAAACAGTAAATTTCCACATTTTACTTCTTCAGTGATTGATTCAGTAGTATCACTGTAATTACCATCATAGTCTGAATGCTGAAATGAAGCCAGGTTTGTGGTGGAAGGACAAGACAAAGGGCTTGCGGACACAAATACTGGCCTTTTCCCTGGTTTGGTCTTGTAAAAGGTCTCTCACCTTTGAACACATGGCAATATTTTGCATTTCACTCACTCATTCAAAATCTAATTCCCAACATTGATAAAGATACATTACCGCT
>NW_010402839.1:35985-50799 GCF_000710305.1 Buceros rhinoceros silvestris | reverse complement strand
CTCTTCATAATTTGGCCACACTTTGTAGAGCAAAATCTATGATTAGGCTTGAGTCTTTAGGTAGGTTTTGGGACCTGATCAGGCTTTGGACTGGGGTAAAAGGGGGCTACGTATCTCAGCAAGCCTTAGTGTTGTAGTGAAATACCTTTGGCCAGGGAAGAGGAAGAGAGATGTGGGTCATGGAGGGTTTGAACCTTTTTAAGCTCCTCGGGATTCAAAATCCTTAGTACTACCTGCAAGAGAAAGATAAGCATCCTCAAAGTACTGCACCATTTGCAAGATTTTTCTAACGTGAAATACTAAGTGTTATTTTTCTTTCATTTTAATATTCACATTTTAAAACAACAGACAAGACTGTCAGTCTCTAATAAAGGAATGATGTAAACTTAGAACTTGAACTGTTTGATTTTGTGAAAATGTAAACATTTGCTTTGCGTATGCTTATAGTGATTGTTCATACTGTGAATTAAGATAAGGGAGATCAGTCTAGGGAACTCAGATGCATTTATTTTCCATATTTCCTGCAAAATTTGATTTTGATTGTAGTTTTACATTTTCAACATACATTTCTTCAGGTGCAATGAAACACTAGTATGGTGTTTGTGTGAAGTGTATTTTAAATAATATTCTAAGAACATATAGTAATGGGAACTGTACCACCTTCTGGGTACTGTCTTATTTCACACTGGCGTAACTGTTTTTGATGAATTTCAGTGTTCTGTATCCTGTGGAGTAGGGATGCAGCAAAGGGACATCTACTGTCAGCTGAAGGGCCTGGGTCGAGTGAGTGAAGCAATGTGTAATCATGATGCCCGGCCCACTAGCAAGAGGCATTGCTGGCTGCCTGCCTGCGTGCAGTACCAGTGGCTGGCAGATGAATGGGAAGATGTAAGTAAGGCTTTCAACTTGTGAGAAGTAATGAACTGACTGGTGTCATAAGTTTTCTTTTATTTTGTTTCACATTTGGATACACTTCTAATGGCTGTTATGTCACAGAATAACAAGTGATCATGCTGGATATTTTGAAGGTTAAGCTTGCAACACTAAGAAGAGTGACAAAAAATGTCAGAGACTGTTTACTCTCTTACGCAGGGTTTGCTTGTCTGCTGTTACAGACAAAAGCTCTGGTGGAGCTCTGAGCAGGTCCTTATTGATGCAGCTGTGTAATTTGAATATAAAATTCTTTTCATATTGCATGAAAAGTGCAATAAAACCTGATTATGCAGTATCATTTAAAAACCCGCTTTTTAAGAATAGAAATACAAATGAAATGACAGCTGAAAGTAAAAATTTGGAGTCAAAACCTTTGGAGAACAGCATTTTCAAGAAGACTTGTATGGAAGACTTATCAGAAAAGATAAGAAGGGAAATAAAACTCAACATTCTACTACCAAATATGCATTTTCATATTTAAGAAAGTCTAAAGACATTTTCATGTTTAAGAAAGTCTAAAGACATTTTCAGGAGAGAGCTGTCATATTTAAAGAAGTAAAATCTATTTTCTACATGCTAAAAAAAAATTTCATAGATTTTGTATCCATGCATGCAAACATACAAACACATATCATGAAACAGGGAGAGCAGAAACCAAAAAATATGTATAATACCTGAATTGGTGTAGAGAAGAGCACATCTCTTACTGTAACCTTAAACAAAACCCTAGTTTGTGGAGTTGTGGCATCTTAATCTGCATCATTAAATTTCTTAGGGCAAACTGTCTGGCACTCTGAGTATGAAGACTCAAAAGTCTCAGCAACACAGTGTTATAGAAGTGAATACTGTTGATATATAAATCATTTGTTGGTGCGCTGCAAAACGCGAGTCATATTCATGTAGTTGGGACGTACGTTTTCCTCTGTTAAACTACATTGAGGGAAAACTGACAATGTGTGTTTCTTCCAAGTATGAATCTGTTAAAACCAGGAATTAGTGGAAGTGGCTCAAAATGTCCTTTTAGCACAAATACACACTTTCAGAGAATGAGGGTGGACTTTCCTTTCTGGTGAAACATTTGTGTAGTCCAGCTGGGTATTCTGAGCTCTTCACTACAAATGCGTTGTGTTTCACTACATCTTCTGGCTAGTTCATAACTTCTTCCACATGGGTATTGCTGTTTGCTTGAAATTCCTGTGTACAATTCCCTTCTCTCACCAGATTCAAATATAGCTCTGTACATCTTGTATTAATAGTCGTTCAAGTGTTTATCCATCTGTATTCTGCTCCCGGTGCAGTAGATCCTCTATCAAACTCACAATATTTTGCCCAGCTGTCTCAGCTCTTGTTGTTCGTGTGTCATTTCCTCACCTCACCAGTCACAGCATAGCAGAAAAATTTCCAGATCTAGCATTTCTCCAGCTTTCAGCTGGGAGTCTGGCTGATAAAAGCAGCAAGCATTCTCCTACCAAATGCTCATTTTCATACTGAAAAGAAGAATTATCTACAAGAAGAATGTATGAAGAATAGCTAAAAGGATTCTTCTGCCTGTCCCAATTGCCATATGACTGGGTTATTCCTTATGTGCCTAATATTCTGAAGTGTTCCATGCTATTAAAAGATCAGGCGTTTCTGTAAGTTACACCAGCCAACTGTACCTATACTCCATTCCTTGATGCAAGTTCACAGCAGGGAAGATACCAAGATGGTGGAGCCAGGCTCTGCAGTGTCATATGGTAAGGTGACAAGAGGCATCAGGTGAAGCCAGAGAGGTTCAAACTGAATATTATGAAAAACTTTTTCTTCATGAAGACAATTCAGGCAGTTGAATGAACTGCACAGGAAATTTTGTGCAGTCTCCATCCTCTGAGATTTTCGAGACCTGACTTGATAAAGTTAGAGGTTTCCTCTGGCAGAGCTGCTTTACCTTACAGTGTCTGCGTTTTGTCCTTCGAGTTGCCTCTTTGAGTCAATTATAATTAAATTTCAACAATAGGCTCAGTATGGGAACAATAACATCAATGAATCATTTAATTGACTGTTATTGGGTCCAAATTAATGTTGTTAGATTCAGATGTGACTGGAGTAGGTGGTGTTATTGATTATTGCCTCTGCTGGGACTGGAGTTTGTGTATTTCAGCCTTACTACTTTATCACGGCAAGTTCAAACCAATTAGCTTAAGCTCCCACAGTTGGGGAGATACTGTTGACATGTATTACTTAGCCTGCACCTCCACTTTTCTGGATTCTGGTAGCAAAAAGTGTCTTATCCTGTCCTGGCAGAACCATGATGACTTTCCATCCCACCCACCTGCCATAGGCGTAGGTGTCAGGACACTGAGGCTCAACAAATAATGCTGCCCAGAGCCACCACTGGCTTCATTAGTAGGCAGTTTGTTTTGTTTTATCAGCATAATATCATGCACATACTTTCAGGGATTCTTTTTGTTTTGTTTTCAAGACCAACTTATTTCTTTCATATTTCACTCAAATTCTTTTTTTTACTTGTTTCTCTTCATACAGAAGAGCTTTTTCACTCAACCTATCATCTTGGCCTGAGGTTTTCATTTTTTTTCTGTCTCACCCAACAGTTAGGTGTCATGTCATTATACACTATTGGCTTTTTAGCTGCTGGGAGGTACCTGAACTTTGTAAACAAAGTAAAGGATTTAGAGTGATTCAGTCCAATGCTGATTACAGATGTCATAAAAACTGTTGCTGTCTGGGTTTTACTGGTGTGTGGCAATTGGCAAATAACTTTGTTCTGCAAATGACTAGTTTAAGTACAAAACCTGACTGTTTTTCTCAATCTCAGTGTTCAGCACCATATAGAAGAAAGGAAATATACCGGAAGATTAAGTGTGTGGATGAAAACCAGCTCCAAGTAGATGAAAGCTTCTGTGATCCTGCTACAAAGCCGCCGTCAACCAAAGCCTGCAGGATAGCTCCCTCTAAATATGTTGTGCTTACAGGAGAACTGTCACAGGTAAACTAATTATACTGCTCACACATCTGTTATATAACTTTACATTTAAGAATGTTATATTGCTGTAAAACATATTATGTGTGTGCAGAGCACAACCAAAATGTGCATTTTCATTTTCGCTTTCTCCATATTGAACCCTTCCATCAGCCATGATTTACTGTAGTGACTGTTGTCAGTCTTTTGGTAGCCCTCCTGGGACCTATGAACACCAGCTAGAGGACAGCTGCCCCTACCACAGGATTCCTTTGCTGCTTCCCAAGAAACTCTGTTGCAAGCTGATCTCGCTGAAGTAAACAGATTTTTTTCCTTGATTTCAGTGAAGTGGTGAATCAGTGCCTTGTTTCCCTTGCACATCTGCACTACCTAAGTGTGTGCCTGTCTCTGTACTTCAGCTGAGAGGGAACTGCTCTAGAACCTCTGTGAGCTCTGAGAAAAGGGCGATGTGGGGACTTTCTATCCCCTCGCACGCATAACTACTGTAGACCTTCTCTTCTGCACGTTGATGTACCAGCCCCGAGGTGGCTTTTGCCAAAGCAAGGGTCGGAGCTGACTTGTCTTTGATCGCGGTGCTGCAGAAAAGTTGTTTCACAGAAATAATGCCTGTGCTTGGGGATTTTATTTTAGTGCTCAGCCAGCTGCAGGTTTGGTTACGAGCAGAGGATCACATACTGTGTTGGAATCCATTCTGTTCAATATCACCATGCCTATGGCCTTCAGACTGTCGCGTACCGAGAATGCCCGGTAGAGCCATCCCCATATATTTATAAATGTAATATCAAAGGATGTTCACAAGCAGCTACCTGGAGAGTGGGGAAGTGGACCAAAGTGAGTACAGATATGAAAGCTCATTTTTGATAGCTGTCTCAAGACTAATTTGCTGACATATGTTAATTATTTACTGCCTTCTAAACTAACTCTTGATGACTGTCCGCATCTAGTGCTCTGTGTCTTGTGGAATGGGGATAAAGGAGAGAACTGTGGAATGTATGACTGAAAATGGCTTATCCAGTGACTTGTGCCTGCCACATTTAAAACCAGGTGCCAGAAGGATCTGCCGTGAGGAAGAATGTAAGTAGTAAGAATGTAATTAGGAAGAATGACAGCTGTAATTTTCAGCTGAAGTTAATGTTTTCCCAGGTTACTTATATAAAAGCTATAAATATATTTGAAGCATGATTATGCAAAAGTAACTCCTAAAACTAAGCTCTATTCATGAAATATTAATATGATTTAATCTCTCATTTTGAAGGTGATATTCTTACCACCTGCAAAGATATCCAGATTAAAAAAGGGATTAGAAAGGATGGTGAATACCTACTTAACATTAATGGAAAGATGATAAAGGTACTTGTGATACTTATGAAGTTCTATGAGGACATACTTTTATGAAATAATACTTTTCTAATAAAGATTTCGCTAAAGAGTTGTATTTTTTCTTCCAGATTTATTGCTCAGGCATGCACTTAGAGAATCCCAAAGAATATCTGACATTAGTAAAAGGTGAAGCAGACAACTTTTCTGAAGTATATGGATTCAGGTACAAAAGTGGTTTTGTAACTTTAAGTGTGTTTATTGCTTTCAAAATAAAAGAATAAAATAATACTTACCTTTTCTGAGAACAGATGAGAAGAAGGATTTTCCTTGATGTTCTGTTCTGAATATGCAGGCATATGAACACGTGTAGGAATGTGTATATTTCCAGGCTGAAATTGTGTTAATTTCACTAAATGGTTATAAAATTTTTCTGTCTTGACTTTGGTAGAAATGGCTTCAACTCACATTAGTGTTTCAGCTGAGCCAAGATTAACAGCTGAGCTTCATGTTCCGTAACTGTTGTTTAGTATTTTTTATGTGGCATAGTGCAATGCAATTATTTTTCGCTATGATGTTACATTACAGACAAATGTCAAAAGGAAAACGAAATGTTTGCTATTCTCTAGGCTGCAGAATCCATATGAATGTCCTTTCAATGGAAGCAGGAGGCAAGATTGTGCCTGTCGGAATGATTACCTTGCAGCTGGCTTCACGGTTTTTAGCAAAATAAGATTTGATGTAGCTTCCATGCAAATTAAAAGTAAGCATTTTGTCAGTGTTAGCTAATGTGAGTGAGTGTTCTATTGAAATTGCACATGGTCATGATTACCAATTACCATTTTGACCCACTTATAGACTGGGTAAACAAAATTCTTACTTCCTGTAGGAAGTCACTGGGAATTTCAAAGAAAGAAAAAATTGAGAAACCACAATTACCTCCCTTGTTTGTTTGCCCCTAAGTGGTCAAGTGGCATGAATCTGTATTTTATATGTGAACTAGCTTCGGTTTCTAAGGTTTTATTCCCATTATTCCATTTCCTTGTAGCCCATGGCATATTTTCCTTGGAAAAGTGCTGTGGTTAGTTCCATCTGAGCTCTTGGGAGACCTACTTAAAAGGACAGGGAATCTTGCAGTGTTTTCAAGCCCTTGCCTGAAGGTGGCCCACAACCAGCTCGCTTGGAGCCATGTCCAAGTACACACCTGTCCTTCTCCTAGCCTCCTTCTATCTCAGAAAGAAAACTCCTTTTGTAGGCTGGCCTGATGTAGCATTAACCAAACTGGACTGTTTAAAATGTAGTTTCTAAATAATAAAAAAAAAACCAACCAAACACACAAAACACCTCCCACCCAAAACAAGCCAAAAAATCCCCTTGAAAATGCCTTTTCATGCTGTTTTCATCTGAACTTCTAATTCAGCAGTTTCTGTGCTGAGTAATTCTCTGTTTTCTAGCCACAGATTTTCTTTTTGCTCGGACTATACTTGGGAGAGCAGTGCCGTTTGCTACAGCTGGAGATTGCTACAGTGCTGCCAGATGTCCTCAGGTATTTGATTTTTTTGCCCCTTGAAATGTGCATGTAAGAAGGGAAAAGAAATGATCTGTGTGACTGGTTTAGAGCTGTAAGGTTTTAAATCAGTCCCCTATTCTGTCTAGTGTGTGTACTACATTAATAAATGTATTTTTCTTACTTTGTTCTCTCCTGTTCGATCTTCCTTCCCCCACGTTTCTCCCTTGAATTGTTTACCCCACACTTTCCTTTTATACTCTATGTATGTATTTCATGTATTGCTCTCCCTCCCTTTGGATCTAATGTATCCTTTGTTTCCCCTAATCCCTTCTCAGTCTTTGTTCTTCTCCATAATCCTGTAGAATTTTTCTTTTTCCTCCATTTCTCTCCTGATGCTTCATATCTTTGAAGGCTACCAGAGGAAATCAATCTTATTTAGCAGTATAATTTAAAATTTATACATTCACGGTGTGTCTACATTAGTATTTTAGTTTGGATTGGGCAGTGCTTTTTAAGATAATCTTTGTATTGTCCTGCCTTGCTGTTTGTTGGTTCACATGATGGAACAGTCTTGAAAGGCATGAACGAGGATGATTTTTGGTTGAAATTAAATAAAAAAATTATCTCCAGAAAAAGGATCTTAATGCACTCTAACTGCTAAGGAGGATTCATTCAGTCTATGGGATTAGTTAGTCCAAAATAAAACCCTGATCTCTGTACTCTATACAGACTTTGGGCTCTCTGACCCAACATTTTCATGCTACAGATCTGCTCATACTGCAGTGTCCTTCTTGCTAATGCAGACGCAGTCCTGTCTGAACCATTCAACCTAGGCTGCCTTTGGAGTCCACTGGCAGAAGTGGGATACCCTAGAAAACAATTCAACTAATCTTACCTTATTAGATACCTTAGGATGAGGTTGACCATCCTCTGGAAGTGCATATTTCTTTTTACTGATTATAAAAGGAGTTAAGATTTACTAGCTCAGACTTGCATAGAGGTGAGTCCCTGTTGTTCATCTATCCTAGGTGCTTAAACGTTCAAGGGCAGCTAGAGACAATTTAGGTACAATTTAGGTAAAAACAAAGTGCCTAGGTTGGGCCGACTTTGTGATGAACAGCCTTCTGTCAGGGACAGTGTTGGATACCTTCAACCTGCAATCTCTTCGGGCTTAGTACAGCTCAAATCTATTTGCAGCCTGTAACTTCTGATGGGAAGGCATCCTGCTTACATGTCTTTGCATGACACATTTCCACCTGCAAGATCTGCACTGAAACCTACACTTTCAGTGCAGTAAACACCTCCATTCCTGCACTCTCAGTCCTTGAAATCTGTTCCTGACCTTGAGCGAGAACATGTCAGACAGCTGTTAAGCTGTTGTTCTAATTGCCTGTAGCACTTCTCATTTATTTTTGCAAAATGGTATCACTGTGAATGGAGTTACTTCAGGCTTGTTAATTGTGGAAAATATTCCATGCCATTTGTATAAATTTCCTCCAGATGCTTTATTCACTAAATGAAATCTTTTCCGCTTTTGGGACACTTGAAGAACACCCTACCCTATCCAGATGAGCTTATTTTACCTCATCGTGAATATATGGGTATATAAACACAGCAACTTTACATATAAATGTGCTCAAAACAAATCTGCTGTACTGAACAATATGAGACTGAATTTTTTATGAAGGAGTTTCAGTGAATCACAAGAGTAAAGGCTGAGTGCTACACTTTATACATTAACACATACATATACCCACACAAATATTTGTATATATCTAACTATAAACAATATTGTGTAATAAAGTACAGAAGCTACCATACATAATAAAAATGTAATCTTTGCTAAAGCTTTGATCTCAGGATTTAGGCAATTTTAACTAGGTTTGAATACAGAAATTCAGTGAATTCTGTTTTCTGATTGTAGTGCTACCTAACCTGACTGTTAGCCTCTTTGTGAAGGTAGTACTTCTTTTCATCATATTTCACTTCTCTGTGAATGCAGTTTAATAATCTGTATCCTGGTATGTTTACCAAGGCAGCACAGTTTGCTGCTTTTAATATATTTCTTATTCTCATATTACCTGACTTTGTTTTAAAGCTAGTTTTTAGAGTATCTATTTTAGAATCAATAAACTGTTTTGAATGATCTGTATTGCAAAACATTCCAATTAGCAATAAATTTAATCCCCACTTATGTTCATGTTCACTTATGTTATTTCTTATACTGAAAAAGAAATGGAAGATGATGAAGTGATGATGCTTGGATAGTGTGCTTACAAAAATTTGAGAATTAAATGGCTAAGAAGTGTAAGAAGTGATTTGTCTGTAATTTCCAGGTAGCAGTAGATTCTGATCATGTTATTTCCAGAAAGTTCAAGCACTCTAAATGAAAAAAAAAAAAGGCTTTCAAGAAAGCCAGCCTCATTTTTGCATGTTGCAAGTCCATACATTATGTAAATTGAAATTTAATATGTAGAAAAGAGGCTAAAATAATTTTAGTTATCTGGTATTAGTTCTGTGTTCAGACTCTGGAGACAGATGGTACAGATCAGCTGATTCACTTTTGCTACTTACTGCAAAATAAAAAGTACACATGTTTATGTCCTGAGCATCCCCAAAAAAGGGTATAATGCAGTGTAACTAACTCAGGTTAAGTACGCACCTCTGAGTATTTCATGTCTACATACACCCTAAGTGATACGCATGGACCAGCCAATGTGAAGTGGTTTAGTGTTTTGAACTCCATTTACTAGCTCTGTATTTTTTACCTTCTGCACTTTTTTTTCTCTGTTTTGTTTTGTTAGGGACAGTTCAGCGTTAATTTGGCTGGTACAGGTCTGAGATTATCCAGTACAGTTAAGTGGATTGGTCAGGGCAACTATGCAACTGCAGACATACACAAATCCCACGTAAGTCAATGTTGTTTTCCTTTACCTGCTCTTATTTATGGCTTAGAATATTGTGCCTCCAGAGGTGCAAGTGATGACTCACTCTAGTGAAAGCTAGTTGTGAAACAAAAACAGCGCTCAAGGTCTCTGACCCATCTAAGCTGTCTTCCAGATGTAATGCAAAAACTGTTTGATCACACCACCCAGAACCTAATCCAAATCAACACTGCCTGCCTAACCTTCTCTTACTCGCCTAACTTGGTGTCGTCTGCAAACTTACTGAGGGTGCATTTGATCTCCTCATCCAGATGATTGATTGTAAGAGGCTGTTGTTATATAAATCAGGTTTATTAAAAGTTTTGAAGATACCTGTAATACTTAAAATATAAACACAACACCCCAAACCCCTCATTTTATTAAAAATAAACAGATTGATTACGGTAAGCATGCACAGTTTAAGACAACACGATTGTAAGCCAGGAAAGGAGATGTGCAGCAATACTGATAAAGGATCTCTGTGCCCATTTTTGATGCTGTCTCTTGATTTAGTGTTTGCAGGTATGATTTGGAGCTCAAGGAGCTTTTTGTAAAACTGAGATTTCATCACTTTTCTTGACTGACTGTTCCTTGTCTAATTCCCAGGATGGTACTAAAATATATGGAAGATGTGGAGGATTTTGTGGAAAATGTATTCCTAACACAATTATTGGTCTCCAACTTCAAATATAGTGAGAAGTCTGTGGTAAGAGCATCAAAGTAGGGACATCTGCCATTTAGATACAAACTGAAGGTGCTGTGTATATATATTTCAATTCTTTCATCTCTTTAATGCTTGTTACTGTAATGTTCACTACTAAATTCCTGTTTTCTTCAGTGTTTATGCAGGGATGTATGATCTGTTTGTGGGCTAGCAAGTGCATAAATCACAATCATAAACCGTCAAGTTTTAATGGAGATAATTCAATGTACAGTATATATTAGCAAGTAAATTGCACTGAGGTTACTACCATGGATAACACTCGAAATTGTACCGTAATTGTACACTTTACCTTCAAATTAGTGCAATTCTTTATGCAGTGTTTGGTAAAATTTTTACTCTACTGGTTTTCTTGATCAACTATACTAAAATATAGAGAGGAAAGAGTTATTGTTATACAGGGAAAACAGGTGATTTCAAATACTTCCAATTTTGTGAAACTGCTCTGTCAACAACTTACAGCAGAAAAATACATAACCAACATATTTAAGACAGTTTCTGTAAATCTGTGTGTTTCTCTCTGTCAGTAAAAGCATTGTCAACAACTTACAGCAGAAAAATACATAACCAACATATTTAAGACAGTTTCTGTAAATCTGTGTGTTTCTCTCTGTCAGTAAAAGCATCCCCCCCCCCCCCCATCCCTTTCATTATATTCTTTGTGGTGCTCAGATACTAGCAAGTAATCCTGAGAAGTGTGGTTTAACCTCTGTAGTCTCCATAGCATATGTTAAACGTCTAGGCTTAGTTTCATTGTGGTAACAGGAAAAGAAAATAAGGAAACAAATTGCTTGGAAGTCTGATTTTAAATCCCTACCTCTCATCCAGGTATACTGTAAGAGCAGTGCATTCTGCTTACCGTAGCATCTTGTATGTGATTGTATGAATATGAATTTACTTAAACTCTTTTCATGTGCATCTTACTCCTTCATGCTGGCCAATGGTGTACAGCCAGAGGCTGTAGTGTGTGACCCTCATATTCCAATACAATATAATTTTCAATAACCTTAGTGAAAATCCTGGGCAGAGGCAGCATCAAGCCCCACAGTGGTTTTGGTGTCCATCTTCGACTCAGTTTAATTTTTTTGATGTTTGTAAATACAGTTTCAACATTTGCTAATTAAAACTATTTCTCTCAGAAAAAGTGTATGAAAGTTATGAGGTTTAAAAATCTAGCTCTTTGATTTGTTGTTTTGTATTACATTGCAGTCCAGAAGTTTAGAAATATGTGCATGTAAAGATCATATGTTTCAGGGCCAACTCTCAGGTATTCAGAATAAAATTTTCTACATGCATAATAACATACATTATGTACCAGATAGCTATATATGCTGCTTCTGACAATATGCATTCTGTAAACCAAATATTTGTTTTGCATGCCAGTAAAATTGGTAGATCAAGTGGCAGTTATATCATATTTTTACCCACAAAGAGTTAGCCATGAATTAGCAGTACGCATTAACTAGAAACAATACTGTACCACAAAAGCATAAACAGCTACTTTTTAGGTAATACATGTAGGTAATTATATTGTGTTCTCTGCATCAGAAATGTATTTTTGCACTATGTGCCTTATATTAGTTGTAAACATTAATAAGAATATAAAACATTATTTTCCTAGAAATGTTGATGTTTGTAATTAAAATCTTGTAATTTATAAAATATTTATATAATAAATATGCTTGTGTGAATAGTACCAGAGTACTCCTGCTTTTTTTCGGTATTGAACACTTGGCACAAAATTTGCAAAAGCATTTCAACTTGTTTATGAACAGAATAACTGAATTCTTAATACTTCTTCACATTAATATCCATTGACTTATACTGGAATAACTGCTACACAAGCAGTTTATAGCCACAGGAATATTTCCATGGAGGTACAAACTCCATGTCTGTGTGCTCTTTCCAGTTGTCCCCTCATATTCACCTATACTTCTCTTGCGGGGTTGCCCTGTAAATCATTCACTGAAATAAAGAGGAAGCTTATTTCAGATTTCCTCATCCTTGTGCTAAACTCAGATCAATTGCTATATAGTGTGGTCCTTCAACAGCTCCTTTGGCAGAAGGGAAAATGGAGTCCACCTCCATCCCCAGAAGGACCGTTTCCAGCCCTGGAACTCTACTTAAGGGCTAGGGAGCATTCAGTTCTGCTGTCACAGAATCACTCTGAAAATCCACTACCAAACAAAGGGGTTTTTTAACTGAATGTTCAACACAGCATTGTTTTATTGGGTAATAGTAATTGTTTTTGAGTAAAATTGTATTTTCTACAATTTGAGCAAACCCTGTTGCCCAACATCAATTTCTGCATCAAACAGCCCTGTACCATACTGTAGGGACTTGCATCTTTCTCTCTTTATCCTTGCTTTGGAGCTTTATCCCTAGCACAAGGAGAAAGTACCTGTGAGGTCCTTGTGTTAAGATTTTGATTTTCTCGAGAAAAAGGGTGTAATCATTCAACCCATTTCAACTTACTAATTTTGCATCCTGAGGTCAATTTAGGGAAAAACATGAGCCTGATGATCAGGTCTGAAAAATTCTGAAACTTGATGATGCTGATGTGTTAGAAGGTCCATGTGTTGTACTTGCAGTAGGGTGTTTCCATCTCTCTTAATCAACGTTGCTGTGGATTTCCATTGCACTGGGCAGCCAAGATGCCCGAGAGAGTAGCAAAGTGCTCCATGACAGCGCTGTGAGCTCCACCTTGTGGGTCTGCATGTGCCGAGCTGCCCACAGCTGGTCACAGTCAAACAGCTCTCCAGCTTTGGTGGATGCTTAGGAAATCAAATACTAGACTGTACTGTCACTATTCTATACAGAAAAAAATAATAATTAAGGAATGGTAACAGTTAAAGATGATCGTAATAATACTTTGTTAGGTGACTACTTCTTTTCAATCCCATCAATGACAGCATCAACTATTAGGTGACACAGCTGCACTTACGTGCTTGTATGTATGCACACACGCGCACATTTAGTGCTTATCTGAATATTGAGTGTCGAAGATGGAGTAGATGTAAAAACATTTTTGCTCATGTTTATCTAGCAAAATGTCCCTTGGTTTACGGTGAAATGGTATACTGCCACGTGGCAGTACCTGGGACATCTCTTGATGAAGATGTCATTTAGATGTCTTCTACCTGTCTTTCCCCAAAGGTTGTATCTAAGAGGTGTCAGAGGAGCTGCAAACCCTGGCCCTTGATCCACTAACAGGTCTCCATCCTAGCTGGTTTCATCCTGGTATGTTCTGTTACGGCACCTGCCCTGTACAGAGAAGCAGAATAACCCAGGCATTTGATCTGAGACACAAATAAGTGTGTTATACAATCAGCCAATCCTATGTTCAAGGGGAGAGTTATGACCATGTGGTTTCAACACACATATGTGTCTGTGCAGATTTCTGATGGATGGTTGAGTATTTTTTCTTACCTGAAAGGCTGTAATATCCAAGACATACTCAAAAACATGAAGGAAAGCTTTGAGGTTTTTCTTCCACTCCTGTAATGTGGAAAATGTTTAGCGTAAGTTTTGAGGATTATTTGAAATAAAAGTTACACATAACAAGGAGAAGTTTTATGCCTTTGCGGTTTTATTGTAGTAACACATGAGATTCCTGAGAAATTCAAAATCTGAATAGAATATTACTATCTGGCAAGTGCTTTCTATGTCTTGTAGGGCTTTAAATAGGATTAGTGAGGTGTATGAGGCATAGTCTTTTATTATTTCCATAAAGAAACAAATAGATTCCTGAAAATTTGTCTTCTGTGGCTATTAAAATGGAGCTTGAATTACAAGTGGAACAGAAATATGGTGTAATATTCTAACGCTAACTTTAAAAATAAAGAACAGGAAAACTATGTAAAAAAAATAGTTTTGAAACAAGGTAATTGAATATTTAAGCAGGAAATTGACATTAAAATGAGCATATATAAACATTGTAGCTGAGATTTCATTGTAATCCATGTTGGCTTTGTTTACAAGTTAAAACAATTCCCAGCTGCACTCCAAAGAAGCCCACCAGACCTTTTCTAAAAATTCACTTTCACAATACTATACACTTCCATATTTCTAGTTTTTTAGATGGAATACTTGAGCCATGAAATACCAAAGGCTGCATTTAAATGCCTTCATACTTACTCATGTATTGAACGGTTACATGCTATCTTACTCAACGCAGGTAAAAGTAGGACTGGAGGACAGCGTGGCAAAACCAATAATGTCCTCCAGGCTAGGGAGTGGCAACCCTCTGGCATTTCTATCCTCTGGACCAGCTCATGGTCTCTTTTGCAAGGTCTGCTTTGCTCTCCTATAGCATTGGCCATCTTTTCCTGAGCATTTATGATTTTTCAAGAATCTCTCTCTCTGGTGTGCTTTGGAAATAGGCTGAATAGATTAGGGAAAAGTAAGGTATTGCTTTTAAAGGGCATTC
>NW_010402839.1:30653-35908 GCF_000710305.1 Buceros rhinoceros silvestris | reverse complement strand
ATTCCTTCTTCACAATACTGTCTTTCCTTCAGACAGAGCAGGAACTGTGGTAATAACAGGGGAAAATAACCTGTGTTTAATTCAAACAGCACAACAAGGTATCTGACTTGGAGCTGAATATAACATTTAATCTTCTCATCCACAGAGGATGGTTTTCTTTTGCACAATTAAGTTTATTTTGCAATGCCATAGCTTGACTGGCTTTTCTGGGCTTTGTTTATCCTGGCTTTAGGGAAGCACTCTGTGCTCTGTTTCTGATAAATTTCTCCTTGTGTTCTGTTATGACAGATATCCCTTTGAATCGACTGTATAAAAATACTGTAGCAGCAGAGCAGAGCAAAGATCTAACTGTATTTATGTCTGTATTCTGCCTTTAAACATGAACAGCTGTGCATACAGTCATCTGTCTCATGTCTGACTCTGTGCTGCTATCCAGAACCTTTTCCTTTTTAATAAACAAATGTTTCCTTCTTTAATCTGTGTGTGTGTTTTATCTCTGTTCCTGCAACAGAATTTGCTTGTCCACATATGTTTTTTCAAATCTTATTCGTATAATTAAACAAAGTATGCAACCCACACTGTAAATGGCACAGGACTACTCTCTCTCCAAGCAGCTGAAATAAAACAAGTCATTTCTGTCTTGCACACCATTACTATTTTGTTTTGGAAAGCAAAACCTTGCATTTATGAATACTGAAAGACTCTTTTTGAAATCACTGTATGGTCTTATTTTACAGTCTGATTTACAGATGCAAGGAACATTCAAGGAGAGCTCATGAATTTTCTATATGCAAAAGGCTAAAGTGATTCATAGCAGCACCATATATTTATGCTTGAAATCCTTTTTTGCACTTTAGTTGTCTCTGGCAGTCATTCATTGGTCATGGTAATGACATTCATGGTCAGTTCATCATTCTCTACGAGCTGCTTTTTTTAACATTCCTCTGAAAGCTGGAATAATTAAAAATTTAGTTGCACAGAACACAAATTGAAATTGGCCCTTGTAAAATCAGAGGGCAGAAAGTTTCTTTTTAATGCTTTGTATTTAAAATGTCTTGCAGGAAAAGCTTGTTGCAGAAACATTTATTTAACACCTCAGTAAAGAAAACAGCGTCCTCCAGGACTCCCGTTCTTGGCAGGCCCCGGCCGCCATGTGCCCGGGTCTGTGATGTCCGGAGGTAGAGCAGCGACTCTTTCACGGGCACCCCCTTGTCGTGGGGAAAGAGCTTGCCTGCCCTTGTGAGGTTGAGAGCTGTGCTGGTGGTGGCATGTGCCTCTGGTGGGGTCTCCCAAGCCAGACAGGTCTTGGCTGAAGGGTCAGACAAAGTGTGTCCACGGGCAGGATGGGCTCACTAGCCTTCGGGCAACCATGCTAGGAGAAGGACAACTCTGACTCCAAACCCGGGCAGATGGAGTTCGTTTAGCCCTGTAAGGCATCCATCATCTAAGAGAAGGATACTCTAACCAGACCTATGACCCGAGGACTTCGCTGTCACCGTCCAAGCTCGCTGGGCCCTGGCAGATGAACCTCAGGTGTAAAGGGTGGAGCCAGTTCCGCGCACGCTGCACCTCACCTAAAAAATCCACCGCGCAGGCCCCAAGGGTGCACTCATCGCTTGCAGTGAGCGTGGGGAAAGCCCTTCCCAGATCTTCGTTTGCGAAGCCAAGCCGTGATGATGATGAAAGAAAACAGCAGCCCTGCTAGTATTTGTTTGTGTTCCTGGAAGGTCTGCAACTCAGGGCTAAGCAAGCTGCCACCAGTAGCCCCTTTCATCACGATTTGCAAGGTGTTTAACTAAGAATTCTTTTGACCTTCGATACTGTTTTCTGTCTTGGGTTTGTCACTACTCTTGCCAGAAAAGTAACACTGTTCTCAACTAAACTTCTGCTTGTAACTTCTGAGAGAGAAGGGAAAAAGAAGATTAAATTCATAGTTGTTACCTCAAATGGAAGATGTGCTAACATAAAAGCAGCACTAGAAAGTGCACAGAAAAAAAGAAATTATTTTGCTTCTAGGGTCCTCTCTTCCATGGCAAGATTAGAGAGTCGTTGCTGCTGTTTCTTATGTGGTTGAGTATATTTTCGGTGTTATGCTGCCCAATATTTACTCAGAGGGATTATTTTCAGGTGAATCTATGGAGAATGCAGATAGGCAGGCGTAAAAGAGGGAGATTTTCTTCGGATTGGAAATACACCTTCCTGCAATGTGTTTGCCTGGCCAGCTGTCGCCAGCATTGCTTCATATGAAATTTAACATTCAGAGTATTTTCAAAGCAGCAAAGGAAGTGAACTCTGGAGAACTGTTTCCAGCAGTAACTTTCTCCCTCGTTTAAGCCAAGGGATGGGGAGGTCTTTATCTCTAAAATGGAAACAAGCTTCTGACTACCTGAAATGCTTACCTAGCCCATAACCAAACAAAACCCCCACCTTTCTTATCAGTGTTACCACCGTAATAAGTTATATATACTCTGTAATAATCATAAGATTTTAATAAAAACTATAACTACAGGCAGTTCTGTGCTGTGCAGTGTTTTTTTCCTCTCTATGTTTTGTTCTATGCACTACAAACATTGTTTCATACCTTTTGGATGAGCCTGGCTTTTCTAACTGAAACAACATTCTTTTGAAGGAATTAGTTCTTCAAAGTTTTTTCTTTCTCCTTGCTGAAAAAGTGAGGTAGCCTATATTAATGCTATTGCCCTAGAAACACACATTCAAACAACTGTGCTTATAAATATATCTACCCACCCCCGACACACCCACTCCTCATCAAGCCCGTGGCATTTTTCTGTGTAAGAAGGCAGAAGTTGGCACAAACATAAGAAGCAACTTGGCAAAGTTTTTCTTGGTTTGTTTGTTATTATTATTATGTGGTACATTACAAAAAATTCTATGTGTATTGGTGTGACCGCAAAAGACTTGTGGCCCTGATCCCCCGAGTTGCCATACCAGCGTGTATTTCTAGCCCTCCACCAAATCGCAGTAATACGCGTGTAATTCTCTGCTGGTGCGTGAATCTAGTGTGGGGATCCAGTTCTTCATGTTTGAGACCTCACCCTGGGGTGCGGGGGGGGGTGGGGGTGGGAGGGTTGACATTTGTCCTGACCACGTGTTTTTCTTTGTCCAGGACAGGGGATCCTGTTCTTCATTTTTGAGCCCTCCCCCGGGGGTGCGGGGGGGGGTGGGGGTGGGAGGGTTGACATTTGTCCTGACCACGTGTTTTTCTTTGTCCAGGACAAAGCATGTTTTGGTTTTTTTTCAAAATATGCTGTTGCTAATAGGAAAACATTACAAATGGTGGAACACAATAACTCTTCAGGGTTTTTTAATTGGAAGTTGCTATTTAAACTATATGTCTAATTAGAAATGTTGCTAGTTAAATTCTCCATTGTTACTCAGGAATTACTCTGAAAACAGATTTCATGCACATCTGAGGGCATATTTTGCTTTAAAGGTCTAGCTAACTCACACTGCCATTTACCGTATGAAAGAGAGCTAGATGATGTGATCAGTGCCATGCCAGCTATGAGCTAAAAATGTCAGAATATTAGAGAGGAGGACATTAAAATGATCTTCTGGCATGCAGGAGGCAGGCTGTCATCCCTACATAGCTGCAACTAGCTGACGAGAATCTCAAACCTAGATCTTGTTCCTAAAAAGTGTTGTGCTCCTGAATGCTGTATTGCAGAACATATCAAAAAATCTCCCTGCTTGTTCGGCGGCGAGTGGTTTGGTTTTCCGCACTTACCTAGTTGACCCAGCCCTTTCTCCAGTTACAGTACACTGATCCTTTGTTATCAGGAAAGGGCTCATCCATTAGCCACAAAGCGGGGAGCTGCTTCCATCCGGCATGGACTTTAATGGTCACTGTAGAGCTCATGCCTTAGCATCACCTAGAGGCAACATGGTAGCTAGTTCCTCAGAAGTAACTTCTGTCAAACTCATAACCAAGACCTATTTCTGTCAGCAGGTGATGTCAAGGAGCCTGGGTGACTTGTGTGCAGCTGTGGCACATGCAACATGGCAGGGCACCTCCGAGGCTCAGCACTTGGAGTCTCTACTGTGTCCTACTCAGGTCAGGTCTCCTTCTGTACTGCTGAAGTTCAGGAGCCACTTGTCTTTCTGTCTATTGGAAATAGCAAGATAAATTAAATAATAAAGAGATCTCCTTCCAATCTCTAATTGTCTGGTTTAGTGTTCTTGACTGTTCGTAGCATTTATTACCTGTAACAAATTTCACAAGTTCATTACCAAAATAACAAGAGGCTCCAGCTGTTATCAGTGGTCTGTTTTATGTTCTGTACAACTGGAGGCCTGGGGGTGGAAGGGCTGTAACATGCTGAATAAATAAAGAAGTAAGGTGACGTGCTGTTAGAAACTGGGAAATAACCTGTTTGATGATTTCCCATCCAGATCCTTACATATGTGTATTGGAAAAAAAAGTACTCTTAACAAGAAAATGCAACTATCAAACAAGACAAGAAATATTAACCAGGTTATGCCAAGCATCGAATAAAAATCTTGCCTTCATGGCTACGTCTACCCTACTAAGTAGTGGCACAACTTAGTTCACCTCTATATGTCAATATGTATAAGTGCCCCCTCTGAAGCAGGTGTCCCTGCTTGCTGCAGAGCCTCTGGCACATAATGCTCTGAAAGGTGCTCACACACTCCCTGGAGAGTGGTACAGGCCAAAACACAACCAAGAAACAGAATCACAGAATCATAGAACCATTTTGATCTAAGAGACCTTTAAGATCATCGAGTCCAACAGTTAACCCAGCACTGGCAGGTTATCACTAAGCCATGTCCCTAAGCACCACATCTACACATATTTTAAATACCTCCAGGGATGAGGACTCCACCATGGGCAGACTGTTCTAGTGCTTAACAACCATGTCAGTGAAGGAAATGTTTCCTAATACCCAATCTAAACCTACCCTGGGGCAACTTGAGGCCATTTCCTCTTGTCCTTGTTACTTGGGAGAAGAGACTGACACCCACCTCTCTACAACCTCCTTTCAGGTAGTCTAAAGAGTGAGAAGGTCTCCCCTCAGCCTCCTTTTCTCCAGGCTAAACAACCCCGGTTCCCTCAGATGATCCTCATAAGACTTATTCTCTAGACCCTTCACCAGCATGGTTGCTCTTCTTTGGACGTGCTCCAGCACCTCAGTGTCCCTTTTGTAGTGAGGGCCCAAAACTGGACACAGTATTCAAGGTGCAACCTCACCAGTGCTTTGTACAAGGGGACAACC
>NW_010402839.1:12180-30488 GCF_000710305.1 Buceros rhinoceros silvestris | reverse complement strand
TGGTCCGGCTGGCCACCCTCTTTCTGATACAAGCCAGGATGCTGTTGGCCTTCTTGGCCACCTGGACACACTGCTGGCTTATATTCAGCCAGTGGTCTGTTTCCACTGCGCAACTTTCCAGCCACCCTTCTGAAACCCGTAGAGCTGCAAGGGATTATTGTGGTCCAAGTGGAGGACCTGACACTTGACCTTGTTGAACGTCATATAATTGTCCTTGGCCCATTGATCCAACCTGACCAGATCCCTCTGTAGAGCCTCCTGACCTTCAAGCAGATCTACATACTCGCCTAACTTGGTGTCGTCTGCAAACTTATTGAGGGCGCACTTGATCCCCTCATCCAGATCATTGATAAGGATGTTGAAGAGAACAGGCCCCAGTACTGAGCTCTTGGGAACACCACTGGTGACTGGCCACCAACGGGATTTAATTCCATTCACCACCATTCTCTGGGCCCGGCTGTCCAGCCAGTTTTTTATCCAGTGAAAAGTACACCCATCCAAGCTATGAGCAGTCAGTGTCTCCAGGAGAATGCTGTGGGTAACAGTGTGAAAAGATTTACTAAAGTCTAGGTAGACAACAGCTGTAGCTCTTCCCTCATCCACTAAGCGGGTCACTTTGTCATAGAAGGAGATCAAGTTAGCCAAGCAGGACCAGCCTTTCATAAACCCGTGCTGATTGAGCTTGATCACCTGGTGGTCTTGTATGTGTTGTGTGATGTCACTCAAGATGATCTGCTCCATAACCTTTCCCGACACGAAGGGCAGACTGACAGGCCCGTAGTTCCCAGAATAGTCCTTCCAGCCCTTCTTGTAGATGGCTTTCATATTTGCTAACCGGGACCTCCCCGGTTAGCCAGGACTGCTGATAAATGATGGGAATTGGCTTGGTGAGCACTTCTGCCAGCTCCCTCAATATCCTTGGGTGGATCCCATCCAGCTCCGTAGACTTACGCACATCTAAGAGGTGCAATAGGTCACTGACCATTTCCTTATGGATTCTGGGGGCTTCATCCCACTTCTCATCTCTCTCTTCCAGGTCAAGGAGCTGGGCATTCAGAGAACAACCGGTCTTACTATTAAAATCTGAGACAAAGAAGACATTCAGTACCTCAGCCTTCTCCTCATCCTGGGTCACTCTGTTCCCCTCTGCATCCAGTCAGGAGTGGAGCTCTCCTCTTGCTGTTAATGTATTTATAAAAACGTTTTTTATTGTCTTTTATGGTTGTGGCCCGGCTAAGTTCTAGCTGAGCTTTAGCCTTTCTAATTTTCTCCCTGCACAGCCTTGCAAAATCCTTGTAGTGTTTGTGAGTGACTTGCCACTTTTTCCATAGGCCACAAAATTTCCTTGTCTTCCTGCGTTCCAGCCAAAGCTCTCTGTTTAGCCAAGACAGTCTTCAATGTGTTCTGGCAGAGGTGATCCTGTATCACAGCCCTGTTTAATTTACCAGCTCTGGTGTAGCCCTGAGGCTGAGAGTGAAGATACCCTCCTTGTCGCTCTTGCACATAGCTTACACTCTTCAGCTTGGCTGCAGAGCATCGTTTGCTGCAAAAGCCTTTAACACTCCTAGACAGGAGAGATGCAGGGATGAAACACGTGCTAATGTGTTCCCTGTCATGCTGGGTCGCTATGACCCTCCCCTCTCCTCATTAACAACAATGATAAATGGAATCACTAGTTTCCCCTGGGTGCGTTTTGAAGGAGGGGGTACTCACTTGAGGAAAGCATCTTGAATTTTTTAAGAAGTTGCAAAAGTGTCTGCAACTCTGGCAGTTTGCAAGGGAGAGGAAATTTGTGGTTTTGCATAACATAAAGTGGCGCCAGCTCCTCTACTTAATTCCAGGAGAAACTTTCTTAACAGTTGGGAAATATAATCTGACTCCAGATTTCTCTGTCGTAGACCTCTCAGATATGACACCCTTGGCTAACACAACAGCAGCAGGAGGATTGGCTGCGAGGCATCCATGGCAGAGCTGGCACGGAGGGATTTCCGTACTGAGCCCGTGAAGGCTTGGCACCTCTCTTAGAAACCCAGAGCGCAGCATGTTTGTTCACTACAAATCTGTCTGGCTGTGCTGGGTGCTAGTACAGCGGCCCTGGAAAGAGCGTGCTCTGTATTTTAGTGCACGTGGGCAGTGAGGGAGGAGCCCCGTGACAGCCCTGTGAATGGTGGAGCAGCACGCTCACCCAGTCAGCCCCTTGCCGCCATGCAGCTCTCCAAGCGACTTGCACTGACTCAGGGTAGAAACCTGGGACGGAAGTTCACAAGTCAGGACTGGGGAACATCTGGTTCACATTTGCCCAGAAAAGTTTGCATCAGACAACAACTGCTTGGACCGATAGAGAGAGGGAGTGTATTTCTCAAGCATCTTCAGACTAGGCAGAGTTTCTGAACTTGAAGTAATAAATTAGGGCTTAAGGAAACCATTTGAAATCAGATGGCTGAAACAGAGACATTCTATGAGAACACATAGCTGTTTACTTTAGCAATCTGATTTCCCCTCCCCCTTTGTTGTGCTAACTTTTGTAAGAACCCACATTCAGCCTTTAGTTTAGGAGAAATATTTGGCCTGCAAACGGGAAAGTTTGCTCAGCAGCACAATAAAACTGCAGCTGCTCTAAAATGCTCATTTTACAGTATTGTGTGCACTGACACCAGTGCAGTATTTGGAGCAATCACTTCCTCACCACTTTCTTCAGCACATATTGAACCCAAAGCTGAAATCAAGAGCATGCCAGATGTTACCCTGACATCCCACAAGATGGTGACAAAATAATTCTAATTACACAACACTTTGGTTTGCGGTACATACAGACTTAGTGACTCCAAATATTTCCTTACCATCTGATGCATTAAATTGTGCTTATATAACACACTTTGGACATATTGTAATGGCTTACTCATTTGGCAGAGGTTCATTCTTTTAAGTACTTTGTAGATTATGTTTTAAATTAGCTTCAGGACTACATAGTGAGTTTCAGTCCTCCCACATTAGGAGTCACAAGTTCCTTAGATGACGGAGAATGAAAAGCACTTTTAATGCTTCTGATCTATCGGTTTGCAAGACTACTTCCCTTCCCTCTGTGATTTTTATTTTGAGTGTGTGTGTGTGTGTGTGTGTGTGTGTGTGTGTGTGTGTGTGTGTGTGTGTGTGTGTGTGTGTGTGTGTGTGTGAGGACTTATGGTCCATAAATTCTTTACTTTCTGAATTAAGCATAAAAAAAGGCTTGGTAAATTAAGCATAAGAAAGGTGGCCACTGTAGAACAGACACGTGATCTCCAGATGGAGATCAAGCATGGGAGGGAAGAACTGAGGCTCCAGAAGCACAGGTTGGCTGGAAATCACCTCACCTCCCCTTAGCTCCCAGACATCCTTTTTTTCCCCTTTTTTAATTTATTTTTTTTAACTATGAACATTTTTGGCTATTTGCTTTTTTAGGGGGTATCAGGTTCATAATCTTGGAAGAGGCCTGAACTGCAGAACTCACCTCCTGAAAATCATGTCCTCAGACTGGGCACTGGAGATGGAGCAGGCGTCCCATTTTACAAACTGCTTGTCTTTGGGGGGTAAATGTATTGTTCAATATTAGAAACAGTTGCTTCCCTGGGACCTATTGTTTTAGAAACAATAATGGAAGCAAAGCCTTTTTTTAGCCTGTCAAGGGACAATAGGAGTACTCTGTAAACACTAGCTGTTCGTTTCAGTGAAGGCAAGAGCTGATTTTCATAGACTGAATGACTCCAGTCATTCAGGTGCCTGAAAAAGATCATAAAGAAAATGCATTCCCAGCTGTAGCCACGGGTTCCTATCAGTAGATGGCACGTTCAGACTAGTCCTTTGGCTAAGACTTGTAAGTGGTGCATTTTGGTGATTTGAAAGCCATGGGTCCAGAATTTCAGACGTGTTTAGACATCTAATTCCTAGTCATTTAAATATTAATTTGGTGTCTCAATATGTTCCATTTCTGGCCAGAAATACCACTTGAAATTACTTATGCATTAAATGCAAAGCTTGTGTGATAAAGCAGGGCTGTGCAGAGGCACCCATCCTGTTCTGGACAAGCTTGTTTGTCTATCAGACATGGTGCACCCATGTGAGCATGGCAGCCCGCCTAGGAAAATCAGCCCTGCCGAGGCGTGTACTTAGATCATTTTCAAAATCTCACCTCCTGCCCTCAGCGCTGCAAAGACATTTGCTGTGAACGTCTTTCCTATGGATTTTGTCCAGGACCAAAACACGCAGATCTCAATGCACTTGTAATTTTTAATACTACGTATGAGATTCAGTTGGATTCACTGTGGCAGTGTTTAGCTCCTACCCTGGGAGATGGGATGTAGACTGTTGGAAAAGCAAGCTTTGATCCAGTGTAAGAAGTGAGATGCTTCAAACTTAGGGACAGCCCTGTCCTGAGCAGGAGCAATTTAGTAGGGCTTGGTAGGACTTGTAATTTTCCCACTTTCATTCTAATTATAAGGGTTATTCTCCCTCTCTCTCCCTCTCTGTGTCTCTTTCTTCAAATGCCATGTAATCTCTAGCCCAGACTTGCTCCACGGCAAATTCCCACGCAGGTGCATCTTCATATTGTACATTGTTCCACACCTCCGCTATTGTCTGATGCTGTGTTTGACACCTGGCAGTGGAGGAAACCCTGCCCTCCCCTGCTGGCACAGCCACGCTGAACAAGTTCCTGCCTCACCCACTTTTAACAGGTTTTTACATATAAGCAAAGCAAATTATCACAAACACAACCATGCTTGTCTGGAAGTGGGGTGTTCACACTTGTATAATTTTCAAATAAGAAGCTAGATGCCTAAACCCATGTTCAACACATAAATAAACATGACCTAATTTTAAGCATCTGCCATTCCCAAGGTCTTTGCAGATATTATTTAAATGTGCAATCTTTGGCACCCAACTGGGAAAGTTTTGGCTTGTGTTTCCAGAGGCCTGTAAGAAAGCTCATTTGTGTGCCATTATTTTAAAGACATAAATACAGTGATCTGAAAGCACGCTTCTGGGCTTGCCATCAATCCTGGGCAACACATCAGAGTTACTGATGAAGAGTTCTCTTCGCTGGAGAATATCAGCAATGCCAGTTGATATGGTTTCACGGAAAACAGCTCTTGTCAGACTCACCTGGCAAAATTTTTCAAGCTATTTTTACAGGAACATTTTAACAAAATAAGGTTGGTTAGCAAAGATTTTAAAACTGATGAAATTTATTTAGGCTTCCACAGGGCATTTAACACAATCGTGGTTTTTTCATTAGCAGAGGCAACGAAACGTAACTGTAGAAGTGAAAACATCCTTAGATAGTTGATTTTCTAGTGAGGCCCCAGAGGGACTGATTCATGGTGCTATACAGCAATGAGGGGGGAAAATCATTAAGCTACAAATGAAAAATGCCACAGAAAATGCAGATCCCCGACCCTCTATTTTTAGTTGGCTCCCCAACTAGAAGGTCAGCTAGATGAGGTTGCTAGGGGTCTACTGGTATATTTGAGTTTTGAACATCAACGATGGAGATTCCACAATCTCTGGGCACATTCTTCCAGTGTTTGACTACCCTCATAGTAGGGAAAAAATAATATCTTACTATCTAATTGGAGTTTTCTGTGTTGCAGTTTGTGTCTGCGGCCCTCTCCAGTATTGTTTCTTCTTCTCTATACACCCATTTAGTTTTTGTAGACAGTAATAAGGTCCCCTCAAAGCTAGCTATCTCTACTCTAGGCTGAAAAAGCGCAGCTCTCCCAGCCTCTCGTTATACACCTTGTGCTCCAGCCCCTGACCATCCTGGTGGCCCTTTGCTGCACTTGCTCCACTATGTCAATGTCCTTCCAGCACAGGAAAGGACAAAAACTGAACAAAGAATGTCAAACGTGGTTTCACAAGTGCTGTGTGTATGGGAATTTGATATCAGCAAAATCACATCTTGTCCAGATTTTTAAGAAAGATGTTGAACTGCATTGACTTCAGTATTGATCCCTGAGGATGCCAGTATTAACCAGACACCAAATGGACTTTGCCTGCTTCTTACCATCCTTAGTCTTGATGGTCACCACCCATCTAGCCAAATTCCACCTATCCTGAGGTCTGAGACTTCTGCCTGAGTCTCACCAGTTTAGCTGTAAGGATACTTTAGAAAGACTTGATAAAGTCAAAATAAACAATATGTCCTACTCTCCCCATGTCCAACTGCTAGCCATCTCATCACAGAGGGCTATCAGATTAGTCATTGCCTTTGGCAAGCTCACTCTTGTTGTTCCCAAGGACTTTCCCATCTTTCATACCTTTGGCAATGGTTTCCAGGAAGATCTACTCCATAAACTTCCTGGAATTGAGACAAAATTGTCTCTGTAGCCTCAGAATAAAATGAAAGTCTGGACATTTCTTTACATTGGAAATAACTCCTAATACTCCTGTTCAAACTCTTCATAAATGATCTGGATGATGGGATTTAAAGCACTTTTAAGTTTGCTGATGATACTAAACTGGGTCGTGAGGTGGACATGTCAGAAGGGAGATTCATCTTACAGACAGACCTGCACATTTTGGAAGAGTGGGCTAGCAAGAACAGCATGAATTTTAACAAAGATGAGCATGAGGTCCTGCTCCTGGAATGAAATAACCAGAGTCCAGCACAGTCTAAGATCTGTGTGACTGGGGAGCAGCCTTGCTGAAAAGGAGCTGGAGGTCCTGGTGAACAACAAGTAGTTCTGGATCCTAGGCTGGATCTACAGGGTCATTACTAGAAGATATAGAGACATGACTGCCTGTACTTAATGCTTATCAGGTCTCACCTGGAGTACTGTGTCAAGTTCTGGATCCCATGTTCCAAAAGGATGCCTACAGAGTGGACATGACCCAACGGAGGGCCACAAATATGATCAAAGGGCTGTAGAACATGGCCTTTGAGGAAAGACTGAAGGAGTTAGGTCACTTCTTTAAGAAGAGAATCCTGTGATGAGGTCACCTCTTGAACTGTCTGTTGTCACTTGAAGACCAAAAGGGGGACCTCATCACAGTATTCCAGTACTTAAAGGGCAGCTAAAAAGATGATAGAGGCTCTCTCTTCACAAGGAGACACATAGTAAAGACAAGGGAGAACGAGCACAAGTTGTACCAGAAGAGGTTTCATCTTGATATAAAGAAGAAATATTTTACAGTGGGAACAGTCATTTACTGGAAGAACCTTCCCAGGAATGTGACAGAATCCCTATCACTGGAGGTTTTCAGGATGCATTTGATAATCTCATCTATTCTCCCTTTCCCACAAAGGTTGGACCAGACAATCTTTTGAGATACCTTTCAACCTGAGCTGTCCTATGATTCCATGGTTCTAATTTACAGGCACAAAGAGGGTGTGTGATTTGTAATTACTCAATTTATGAGTTTTTAATACAACTGTAGAGTAAAATTGGACCAGAATCAGGAAAAGACAGGAAGGTCCTGAGTACCATGTCACTGCTTTATCAAAAAATGTGGCCAAATGTCTTTGACCAAAATTCCTTTTCCCCTTGTGGACAGCATAACACGTACTCTGTTCACTTCCAGCAGACCTTATTCCTGGTGTCAGTTTCTTTCTGCACAGATCTGCTCAAGCCGAAATTGTTAATTAGAGCAGAAATGGAGGACAACCACAGTGGAGGAGGGGTGGGGGGGTGGTTTATGAGCTGCTTTTTCAAGCCAACAGGTAACTGCAGCCCCTGTGCCCTGGGGAGTGATGTTGAGGGGAGGGCTGAGGAACAGCACATGTCTCCAGACCCCATGGCCTCTGCAGAGATGTGGCAGTAGGGAAACTGGTTTACATCCTTCCACTGTGCTTTGCAGCCAGGTGAAGAGACCAGCTTCCTCCTCACTAGCTGGCAGGCTTGGTGTGAAATGAAGCCCCCTCTGCTCTGCAACACTCCATACCAGGATGGGGACCTCTGGCAGAGGAAGGGAAGGTCAGGGACAGAAAGGGGGGAAGATATGACCCCTCTAACTGCCTCAGGATCTGGCAGAGCTCCACTGCTGGAGGAGTCCTTCGGCACAGCACAGGGCCTGGTGCGGTGCAGTGGTGCCATTCCCTTCATACCTTCAGAAATGAGTTCTGTCATCACTTCTGCTGACTTCTCACCTGTCTTATAAAGAAAAAAGCTGCTTTCAGAAATTTCTGGAACAAGATGTTCTCTGGAAGCTGCCTTTTGCTGATCCCACCCTGAAATCACACGCCCTGAAATCACAAAATGCTGCAGCATTTGGGAACATGCATGAAGAAGAAAAGCTCAGTGTTGGATTAATGCCACTTTTGGCAAAAGATAAAAGACACCCTCTCTCTCAATCTCTCTCTCGCACACACTCACAGACAAACAGGAAGAAAAGCTCTCAGGGGCACAATCGATTACAGTTCATAGCTCTTCTGGGCTGTCAGAGATAGTCTCTGGCACAGGCCCTGCTGGAGTGCAAACCTAAAAGGGATTTGTAAAAACAACTCCTCAGCTGGTGTATACCTTGTACACCAGCATAGCCCACAGCAATTTGTAGAGCAGCAGGGAGAAGAGTAATATATGAGGATACTCAAGCACAATTTTCTCTTAATTGAATTTTCTCTGGCCTTCTGTAGTGAACAGACTGAAACAAAGGCTCTGCTGTTTCATCCTGTTCGTGAAAAGTTCAAGATTTTTTGAAATTTGACTCAGTCCCAGCCAAGACAGACATAATCTTTACAAACGACTGTATGTATAAATGCAGATACAGATAGGACATTCTAAACATATTTAACTTGGAAAACTGAATATCTTACAGGAAATGCAGACCTACTGGTTACATATGGTCTTGTCCATTCTGCTGCTACTGGAAGTGGCTGTAAAACTAGCCAGGGTATGGATAGCAAATTCAGAGAGAAATCCCGCTGGAAGGTTACCTGAAAAAGTCACCAGACCTTCCATGACAGAAATGACAGCATGCATTTTGTCAGTTACAACCAAGAAATACCGGTCAAGTGCAATATTTGCAACCAACCCAGAAATAAATATTTGTTCTGTTATCAGCTGATCAGTGCTAGGTCATCACGACAGCCACGTAAATCCAGATAACACGGCTGTTGTGAATGGCGGGAAGCGTGTGGGGAGCTGTGCTGCAGTTGCGTAGGAAATAGCCGTGTTGACTTGATTTGAGACGAAACATTAGGACAAGTAGGGGGAATCTTCCTGCAGAAAATCGTGGGCTTAGTGTTGGAGAAGGTTTGAAAACAAGCTGGGCTGAAAAGCAGTGCCTTGAGCTCTGTCCTCATCCAGCACATGCTTTGGGGTTTGTTAGGAGCTGAGCTATGACTGTCCCTCAGACTCCCACCAACAACCTCAGCCTTGTCGAGCAACAGCAGATCAAAAAGACTATAAATACTTAATAGATGCCCTAGGTCCATGGAGCAGGCTGAGAAATATCATGTGCTGTTTTGTTAGGAGATATGGGTCTTGGCAACCCTGTGTTCTGCCCTACTGTGAAGAAGCAGCATGTTCTTCTGGCCAGCGTAACCTCTTGGTGGTGCCAGCAGAGGCTTGTAGAGAGGTTCTGGATCAGGGATGAGATCGGGGGAGGGGGTTGCTTAGACCAAACCTGCCCCTGACAGGGGCTTCTGAGCAGCCTCAGCCACAACACACCCCAGAGAAAGGTATGCATAACAGAAGCATCCTCAAGCCATGGTTTTGAAATTGTTTCCTCTTGCATTATGGCTTACTCCTTCTGCAAAGCGCCAGGAAGATCTTTGAGTGAGCAGAAATCAGTCTCCCCACAAATGCGTCAGAAGAGGGAGACAGTAAGAGTAGCCAGTGATTCATCATGAATCATCATGAACTGATGTGAAACACAACCCAGGGCTTGTAAGGTACAGAGGAACTGCCAGATCAAAGCAACATTAAAAATAGTTGAAATCCTCTGGATAAGTCTTACCATCAATTACTCCACTTCAGCTTTTGGGCCAAAGTCTGAGGGCAGGTGCAGCATTTCAGTCACTTCTCTAAACACCTGCAGCAGAGAAATCACAAGTGCAAGTGATGCATGATGTATGTGCAAGTCATACAAAGTGGTTACACTATTATACTACAGTCCTTAAATTGCCGTGCAACTGCTTGTGAAGGTGCTTGTGAAGGCACCTTTGGGTGTCTTTGGGGCCACTATAAAGCCAATGCACTCTGCTGCTGATAAATCCACCTGGGACTGTACATGCCTGAGCAGACCTAGAGAGCACTAACCTGTTGCCTGTGGCTCCATTTGACCGCCGTACCCAAACCTCCAAGGTTCTCCTGGTGCTTCGGGCTGTAGCCAGCAGGTAGTGCAGGGCTGTGGGATACCACACTCCATCTTCAGCCAGTTCCTTCCACCCATCCCGCCCATCCCTTTCTAAAGCCTGATGCAAATGCATTACTTATTTATTTTTTGTTACATTCAGTTTATCTCACACCCTTCTTAAATTTTCATTTCTGACTTCGTTACAGATTTTTGTGGTCCAAGTGAAGAGGTGCTGTGTGGGGGTGCAGGGGGAATTGCAAGCCTGGTTTGGGAGGCAGCAAGGACCCATCTCACTCAAGGGGGCTGGGGACCCACTTTGGGTTTGAAGAGCTCAGGAGGCCCTGATCCAGGTGGTAGAATCGCAGTAATAAATAAAAAAAATCAGTTTCAAGCTGCAGTGAATACAAGTTATGAGTGTAAATTAGAAACCTAAATCCTACTTGACAGTTCCTAAGATCTGGAGCAATGATTTGAGCCACATGTCTGATTATAGGAGTGGCATATTTGAACGCTGCTTGTAGCTAACGTTAATCTCCTCTGTACTCGGTACCTCCATGTCTGCAAAGGGCAATCTCTGCACTACAAGCCTGGGCAGCTGACATGGGCAGAGATGCCCGGGGACGCTGTTGGTCCAGGGAGTGGGTGCAGGATCAGATCTGCTGTTTCTGAGCAGGGCCTGAAGGCTTCTGTGGTTACAGGGGAAGAGAGAGCTGCTAGAGGGATTAACAGCCTGGTGCCTGAGCAGCCATTCCGAAAGTGGACCAAGCCATACAATGCTTGGTGGGTCCTGTCACCCGTGTCACCCCTGCTCTGGGGGACAGTACCAATTTACTCAGCCCAAATCAGGATACTGGGGCTTTGTGAGTGGTTTTGGACACACCTCTGTCCAAAGGGAGAGCTTGCAAAACTTCATTAATTCAAATTTTCACTGTTACTGACGGTTAGTGTACACGTGCTCAGACTCTGCTGGGTATGTCACCTTTGTGCACTACTTTTCACGTGATCACCGCAGAGCATGGCAGAAGCTGTTGAATTCAGAGAGGTTATTGAAAATAAAAATATAGGGGAACATAGAGAAGAACACAGGGGAGGGGGCTCAGTTTAGTTTTTACTCTTTTTCTAAATATCGTGGGGAATGTTGTGGAAAAATTTTAGCCATCTCTTTAATGGATATTAGTAAAGTGGAGACTGTGTTAAAAATAAAGTGCCAGGTTGTCCTCTGCAGAAAGTTAATAAAAAGAAGGAAGTGAAAGGCTGCTCATTATTTTTAATGACTTTGCTTTCCAGCAGAGTGCCTGTATCTCTCTGCCTTTACATTCTGCCTTATTTCAGCTCATTACAGCACATTCAGCTGCTCTGGAGAATGATGGCTTTGTTCTGAAGCACTGAATTTATCAAGAGGCCCCTGGCCCAGCCTGGCCAGGCTGTTAATCACAGCCCCATTGCCACGAGGATGCCGAGAAGAGCCTGATGCACAGTGAGTCCAGCCTGGATGGCTGGAAGATCTTTGGCAGGGAGAGCTGCACTAAGCACTAGTATTGCTGAACGCTGTGAGCAAAGCCATCATTAGAGTCGATTAAGCAGTTCTTGGAGACTGCCTGAATGTTTTACGTGTGCACATACCTACATTTGTCTCTTACTGATTCCACCTGATATGAACCTCTCCTTCTCTGTCAACAGATATTTTCTTTATTAACTTTAAAATATAGGACACATTTTGTAGTTCAGAAGATGAAGATTCACAAGTATCCAATTCAGAGCATGGCACCAAGCAAAGCAACCAGAGCATTTGGCTAAATCTGCAAGCTCCTGGTTGAGCAGGCAGCAGTTAGAAAAACTAAAAGCAGAAACTGCGCTCCTAGATTTGAGAACCAATAGATTTCTCAGCAGCCTTGCTTGCAAAAATCCATCTGTGATTCCCTTAATCTAAAAGTCTTCTGCTATGCTCTTGTGTAATTCAAGGCCCACATTACAGCCACATTTTTATAGCATGACAGTTACAGCAATTTGTTTGAAAACAAGATATGTATTTTCTAGGGCTCAGAGGAATCACCAAAAAGGGGTCCACAGCCAGGCTCTGGGGTCTTTCCAGGGTTTTTTCTTATAGCTCCTCTCAAACTCGTTTGCAAGCATATTTTGTTGTCATGCTCTGCCTCCTCTTGTTGCTTATTGATGGTTGTGGCCCTGCATCAAAATCTGCATCATGCATCTCATATGTTAGGTGAGTGCAGAAGTCCTAAACACCATGGAGAAGCCACTGTGGCTTGGGGCAGCAGCAGGGAATGTGAGGAGACCTCACACAGCTGTGCTCACAGCTGGAGTGTCTCCCTGGCTCTTTTCATGCCTTTCCTGTAGCTGCTGTTTTCTGTTTCAGCTGCCACTTCTGGGTGTATGGATGTTCGTGGGGAACTGAATTTGGGCAATTCATAACCCTAAGGGTCTTTCAGCACAGACGGTGCTCCACTGCGACAATGGCCCTCAAGACCAGCCTCACCACTGAGAGGAGTATTGAGTTTTCCTGGGATTGGGGCAAGGGCTGGAGGGGATGGCAAGGAGCTGCTGCTAATCTGCTGGCTGATAGTTTGAATGTGCTTACCTTTTAACCCAGAACAAGGCCAAAACTCATTTATGTTAGCAAACCACATTTTTTCCCTGTCTTAATCCAGGAAATGAAAACCATGATCAGAGGTGTAGTCTCCTCATCTAAACACTGGCATGCTGGAGTTTAGAAAAAGGTTTCCACCGTGATTCTTCCCAATTGCCTGTGGAACGAGATGAGAGCTTCCGCCAGGGAGAAAAATGAGCCCATTCCTGCATGGAAACTCAGCACGGAGTCAAGCAGAGATTTTTGGGGGGGTATGGGGGTGTGTGTTTGTTCGCTTTCAAGCACTAATAGACACCAAACTTGGCTGTACCCTGACAAGACGCTACAAAGAACTCTTCTGGCAGTAAGTTAACAAGAGAAACATTTGATAGATGCCTACTGGCAAGCTAATTAGAAGAGAAGGGATTTGCTGGTTTGCAGGAAAAACAAAGGAAATAAAAATGTTCAGGCAGATCATTTAAGGTCCTCATCCTGGGAGAGGAAGAGTTACTGGTCTAATTTCCCAGAGGCTAATCCTGCTCTAATTGACTTATTATTTGAGACTGAAGGAAAACAATCTGTGTGGCTATGGGGAAGGCGTGATTGCGGCTGCTGGGGGAGGGGGGGACACTGGGAGACAATAGGGTGCAGTGTGTGAAGTGGCACGGAGTAACATTGGTCACGTGCAGATCTCAATGGCGGAGGAGCCCTAACTGGGCACAGTGGTTAGCATTACCCCGTGGATGGGGAGCACTGAGAACAGATCCGTGATTCATTTTGACTCAGTGGTTTCAAACACATCAGTCTTCTGCAAGAACAGCCTCTTTCTAAACACAGACCAGACAACCAGGGATCACATGTTACAACAAGGTAGCTATAGCTTACTCACGAACAACAAAGAACAAACTACGTGTTTACAAACCACACTCAGGACAGCGAGATCCTGGTTTTGAGAGAGGTGATGCTATGCACGTTGTACGACAGAGCTTTAAGGACAAGGATGCAGCTAAAGGCAGTGAGTCTGGGAGCTGAGCAAAAGCTGAGGAGATTTGCATTTTTCAGCATTGGGGAAGTCTATTGTGCTTTCCATTAATGCTAGAAAACTGTTTTGAGTCCCTAGTTTGCATAATTAAAATATATAGCTAGAAAGGAATTCAAATACGGACTAAATTACGCTGAGGAAACGACACTCAGTTTTGATCATTTTGCTTGACAAGGACTTTTTGGTATTAGAAATGCTCTGAAGACACGCTATTACTAAAATAAGAACTATTATGGAATGTCTAAGTGATGCAATTCATTATCCAGATAAACTTTCAAATAAGCAGACATAAATGCATGCTAAATTACAATAAAATTCCTGCGGAATGACATATTTCTTCCATAATAGGCCTGATGATCTCATCTCATGAATGTTATTGCTGTGACTACCATGGTTCTCCAGGGAAGTTCAGAAGACACAGTGAGCTTCAACTATGGTTAGATAGTATGAGAATACGGTAAATTATATTATTTTCAGAAGAGGAAAAACCAGCAAATGGAACGAACAACTGTGTAGAAAAACACCTTCCACCTCTTCAGATGATAAACTTAAAAGTGTGTTTTCCTGCCGAAATTGGTGGAAATGCCTTTTCTCCACAAGGACTTTGAAGGGAATGAGGAAGAGATGAAACAGGTGACTACGTGAAGATCCTGTCAGATATTTGATTAATAGCAGTAGATTGTCAAGGAAGGTGTGAAAGTCTGGTGCCTTCTGTTGGACCAGATTTTCTGAGATTTTGGGCCAGGCTTTTCAAGTAGAGTTTTTATTTAAGTGTTTCCAAGGGGAAATAGGGGAAAAAAAGAAAAGCCTAAACTTAGCAGACCAGAAGTATTTTACTTTGCTGGAGCACATGTATGTGAGGGTGATGGGCATTGTTAAGTAGGGGAAAACTCGTTGGAAAGCGAGGAGCCCAGGGACACCACTCATGTTTGCAAATTCACCTGGCATGCAGCTGTGGGAAGACAAAAAGCCAGAAATGCTCCTTTCTGAGTACAGCACGTTGCAGACAGAAAATGAGACATACCGTCCATCTGAGGGCAGGGACTCATTTCACTCCACTGGTCCAAGGTAGGAACACTTCTGCCAGCACCTGGGGCTCTGCTTGATGACTGGTTGAGACTTTTGATCTGTAGTTTGTCAGGGATGGCTTGCAGTTCTAACAGGTGCTCCAGAACCAAGTATTCTTGTCCTACAGAAAAAGAAATACACCTGCACTTTTTACTAAAGAATCTGAAGATAGAAATTTTCAGAAATTCTAAAAATCCTTTAAAACTTCGGCCTCACTGCAAATTTTTCCATGTGAATGAACCGGCTGTTGTGCCACATAGTGAAGTAGACAACAAAAATAAACACAGGTGGTAGAGGTGGGGAAAAAAGCTCTCAGAGAAATTGGTACATTTCTCACTTATTAGGACATTTCCTTGATTTAAAGTATAATTTATTCTGTTTCAGCCACATGGTTTCTGCACATTTCCTTTGAAACATCCGTAATCCTTCCTGGCAGAGATCCAAGGCAATACAGTGTAGTCTCATCTGGGAACAGTATCCTAGGAAAACGAAAATATCCTGAAGCTGTAAAGAAAATGAAATTACTAAGTTATCATTGAAGGGCTTGAATGAAAAATGGGACTAGATCAGAGATAAGTGAATCTCCTCACCCTGTGACTTGGGCAACACGGAGGAGGAGAAGGAGGAGGCTGGTGTCAGCCCACCCCATGCGCCGGCACGCCTGGGAAAGACATCCCTTCTCCAGCCTCTGGGACTCAAGCCCCATTTCTGGTGGACTCGTGTTTCGTGGCTGACTGACTTCTTAACTCAATTATAATAGGAGCAAGGCATGAACTCTCTCCTCAGTGGAATCTGCCCCAGAGTGAGAAACTGTGACTTGACTGAGGAGTCAATTATCTGGAGATTAATAAGGCAAAGCCCTGAAACGTGCTTTCCACAGAGCAGGGCCCACCAATTGCTACAGGATCATTCATTTCCCCAGGAGAGGTTCCCAGCACGAACAACGCACACAAGCTCCTCAGTCACTGACCAACACTGGATGTTCATCAAGGGCTGAACACTGAGCAAACACCACGAGTACACCCACACAGTGCGAGGTGGGATCTCATACCCCAGCAAGCTGACATATCCGCACCATGCAGTGCCGTGCCCTGAAGGGACACTTGCCAAGGTTTCAAAGCAACGTGGCCACATCAGCATAGCATCCTGCCTGGCCTAATTAAAGAAATGGAGCTAATTAGGCCAGGCACAGTGCCATATTGATTAGATGGTGGAGACACAGCCCTGATATCTAGATGTGCTAGTGGGATAACATAGCACTTGGCTTGCATGTTAGCCAGATAAATCAGAGCCTTTATTCTTTGTAACTGTCAGCGTGGCGCTGCTTGCAAGCACTGCCATCACACGGACTTTAACGCAGCATTATGTTTTGTTTTTCTTTCATATTACCCAGAACTCAATGGTCGTCTCCCTGTTTTGCGGGCACAGTTCCTGAAATAAGATTAACTTTGTCTCCAGGGGTCACTTTCCAGCCAGCAACCCAAAAGCTGTGCAGGAGAAAAAAAAAAAACAAACAAGGCAAAGAGAGAAAAAAAACCAGGCTGTGTTGTAGACCTTCAGTTTGTGATATGGAAATCTTTCACGGCTTTTTATAAACCCACAGATTAGGATTTTCATGTTTTCAAGCCCTCCATGTTTGCCTAACTGCGAGGAGCTGACAGTTTCTGGGACAGGGGCTGTCCCTGAACATACAGATCATTGCATGGATCCACCTCGCCACGGATCCTATGCTGCAGCCTTCTCTGTCCAGGCTCACCCTGCTGCACAGCTCCCAGACGGCAGCCCTGCTAGCTCGGCAGATGACAGCACAGCAAGAGTAACTGCGGGTGGATCTATCCTCCTCGTAGTTCTTCTGTGTAACCTCCATTGGCCACTTCCATTCTTATCACCTAGGACATTTCAAAAGGATAGGCTTATTTTCTTTTCCTAAATTATTCTAGAAGGGCTGTGAGAATGTTAATATTTATGAGTCTGACTAGCTGGGAAATCAGACTTGTTCACACGGTGGCATACCCATTTTGAAGATCCTGTTTCAAGGAAAAGTGAATCCCAAGGTTCAAGCAGGGCTGAGAAAAAAGAGAATATTTTATTATCTGTGAACCCTCTGATGAAAGCAATACCAAAAGCATTTCTCTCTCTACAGATAAAACAGTGAAGAATGTGGAGTAGGCAGAAAATCTGATGTTCATTCAATAATACTTCTGTCTGTGCTCTGACCCTCCCCCCCACCTCCAAAAAAAACCAGCACAGCCTTTCAGTCTGCAAGCATGTGCACACACCTACCTTTATCGGGCTGTGAATGTCTCTATTTTATTCCATCTCAGTCTCTAAAGAAATGCAAATGGACTGATTAAGCAAAATTAGTCTATTCTGCTCTCCCTCCGTGGAAAAGGTGATGGAGCTGTTTTACTTGAGAGCAGACAAGAGGGGGCACTCCTGCATTTCCTATATGGGGGCTTTCGATTTGCAGAATGTTGTTTGGTAGGCAATGTATCTGAGAGAGTCCTTGTTGAAAAAGGTTGCAGGAAAAATACCAAATGAACATAAAACCATAAAGAAGCAGAAAATTTGTCAGAAAGGGAAAGAAGAAAAACTGGAGGTGCGTGGGTGGCTGTAGAAGACATCCTGGTGCCCCACGCTGGGAGGCTTGACTCTGCAAATCTGCTTAGGTGGGAGGATGAGGTGTTGCAGAAGGCGAGTTGGAAGCAAAGCTCCTATGAGGGTGGAAGAAAGGCTGGCTCTGAAGTGTAGTCCACCGCAGTGAGGGAAAGCTGACCTCAGGCCCCGTGCAAGCTTTTAAATTTTCAGAGTAATGAAAAAGGGCAGGATAGGGGCTGAGAATAGTTATAAGAGATACAGCTTGAAGGGTAGTCCTCGTTTTACTAATGAAACAGTTTGGGCTGCCTACACGGGGTCACTCAGGAAAGTTAAATAAATCAGTCCGCCAAAGGTGTGAAGTCAATTTATAAAAGTTATAGCATATTAAAGCTCCCTGTGAATAGTTTCATTCAGGGTAAACAGCCTTAGATTACAACAGCTTAATTTTCTAGATTAGCAGAAACAAAATATGTTTTGATAGTGAAGTAAAACAAGATGGAGGGAGAATAAACATCCAGTTAGTAAATTAGTCCTGCGTCTATGGTCTGTCTTTGTTTTCAGCAGCAGAAAATCCAAAGCTACTCAGACAGTAAAAATAAAGTTTATCGTTCAGGATAAATATCATCTAACAACCTCAGCTGCAAAAGGCTGTAAGGAGCAGAAAGTGAGGACAAACCTCACAGTGTTTGCTGTGCCACTGTGAGTCCCTTTTGCTGCCCGTGTTTCTCTGTGGGGATCCCAACAGGA
>NW_010402839.1:989-12110 GCF_000710305.1 Buceros rhinoceros silvestris | reverse complement strand
ACTGAACCATATGCCTGCTGCAAACAACAGAGTCACTTAACTACGAATTAACTTTTCCCGAACACAGTTTAACTGGATTGCTGGATAGTGATGTTATCAGAAACATAACTAATTCCTTTGTTAAAAACTGCATTCATTTGCTCAGTTAAGCAAAACATCAGTCAATCAATCAAAAACTCTGACTTGCTCAGTAAGCTTCCCTTCTCTTCTCTTAGCTATCATTCATGAGCTCACCTCAACTTTGTCTTTTTGTTCTTTTGAGTCATGCTTGTGTAATTTAATCTTTTGTAGGGTTCCCCCATTGGTCTCATCATCATCCCAGGCTCTAAAAGAGGTTTACTCTGCTGTACAAATGAAGACCTTCTGATGCTACAACTAAATAAGTGAAACAGCAATAAGGTAGTTGGCTGAGGTCAGCTTGTGCTTGTGGACATCAGTTTGTGAAGTGAACCTTCTTCACAAGGAAACCTGAATTGTTAGTGACTTCTGAAAATCATCAGTTCCCCACTACAACTTTGTAGATGTCTTATTAAAACCAAGACTGACATTTTCTAAGCACTACTCACTTCAAACACCTTGCACCAAATGACTACCCGAGGATTAGACAAGGAAATATTGTACAGCATAGATGTGATAGCCTTATAGGTCTTTTTTTTTTAATTAATGGCCATATGAAAATGGATTTCTCATTGAACTACTCTATTTTTAAAAATAAAGTCCTACCGCAAACTTTTCCCTAGAACATCTTAGCTGCAAATGCGCTAACATCCTCAAGGGCCACATTTTCCCTTTGGAAAGGGGAAAATTTCAGGCTTGCGTTAGCAAGTTTCTGACCTATTTTAGCAAGACTGTTTTGGAAATGTAACTCTAAATAGAGTACTCTTCAGTTTCCACAACTCTTAGCAGAAACTTCACAGGAATGTGAAAGTGGGAGGAGCAATCCAGTGAAAAAATGAAAGCACTGCAGTAACACTGAGATGTTTAGGGCATTCTCTTTAAAAAAGAGGTAAACTCCTGTTTGGGGAGAAAAGGCAGCCTGAAATTAGATTACTGGGAGTTACAAACCCCAGATGTGACCTAAAAGGTTACAGAACTTCAAGCTCCACGATCCTATCCCCTAGTTTAGAGGCAATGTGTATTCTCTGTGTAACATACTCACTATGTATAGGACTGATTAGATAACCTGTGTAAAACTAAGATATTACTAACCTCACAGATCACTTAACGAAATTGTAAACAGTATATAAAATGGGAATCTTGTGATGGCTTTGCATAGCCTTTTCAGCAATCTAAGAGGAAAACTATTCTCTCCTTAATTCACCCTTTTCCCCCAATAAGCTGTTAGAGGTGTTACACAATATACAGCATTTATGCAGTAGAAGACAACTGGGTTGAGGCCCCATAGGCTGCATCACACCACAAAATTAATAATTAGGCTATTTCTCCAACAGTTTTATGCTACCTTCATATTCATTGTTGTAAACTCCCATTGCCCCAAAAGGAGAATAAACAATAGCAGAAATACTGTTTACTTTATTTCAAGGAAACAACATTCAAAAGTTATTGGTAAATGAATTCTTCAGGCATTTTAACAGCGAGCTTGCTCCTGAGAGACAATTCACTAAATCCAGGAGCCAACTACTTTTCAAACCACCTTCTTACGATCTGGGCAGAATGCCTCAAAAGGCTTTATAGGATGGCTAACTCTGAGGCATTTGTCTCATTTGCAAAAGATGCTGAGATCAGGAGGCTCTTTGTGGAGAAAAGAAATGACATTTGCTGAAACATATCTAAGGGATGAGGTGAAGAAACTAAACCAGAACCAAAGCAGAAGTCTTAGGACAATCAGACTGAAATGACTTTCTTTATCCCTATAATTACCCACAAGAAATCAACAAAGACATTTTTTCTTTTCTTTTTTTTTTCTTTTTTTTTTTAGGACAGTTAGTTGCCATTTAAAGCAAAGAGGCATTAGAAATGTTTATAGCCTACAGACAGGTCTCATCTAGGATTTATGTTCCTGATTCCAGGCAGACAGCTTTCTAAGATCCTCTCTACAACACTTGCAAAGATTTTCTCTTATATTTTCACTCAGCCACAGCCCTCCTGGTCTTCAAGGCACCACCCTCTGCTCTTTTAACCCCCTAACACTGGAGCTATGTTCTTGGTGTGACAAACTCTCTGTTTTGTTCCAAGTCTATGAGTGTATGCTTGAAAAGCTACCAGAAGTGCAGATGCAGCACAGCATTCCCCAGCCTCCCTTGGGAGCCAGTGATCCAATGCAGCCGTGCTCTCATCCCCTCGTGGCTCTCTGGCACCCTGTCTCTTGCTGTGCCTTGTCCCTCTTCCTGCCACTCAATCCCTTTGCTTCAAGAGTACGAGAGGGAAGTTTGTGGATGTGCCCAAGCTCAAGCCCCAGGAGGTGGTAGCCCTGTGACCAGGAGTCCTCAGACTTGGCTTCAAAGGCAGGAACAAGAGGAACCACAGCAACTTCCAAGAAGTGGGTGATCAAACTGCAGGGAAGTGACACAAAAAGGTGTCTGAAATCCTTTGCAGGATAGCTAAATGACTATTTGGAAAAGGTGACACGCTTTTCCATAAGAACTGTTTCGTGCTAAATCCCTGAAAATTCACAGGCAACCGATGGGGAAGGAACCATAGAAAGCTTTAAGGCAGAGCTCAGCTTTATTCAACCCCTTCCAGCATCAGGCTACGTACAAGACACATCAGAGCTTAGATTTACTTCAATGCATTTTTTACTGTCTTACAAACTAGACAGATTTTTTAAGAAATTAAAAGATGAAGAAGAATAAAGAAAAAAATGAAGCCCCTAAGAATAAGACAAATGCCCCCAACACAGAAAACTGTATGCGTATATTTGCCCATAAACAGCAGAAAGAAATTCAGAATACTGCACATAATATTTTAAAACCTATTGGGAAAGCAGACCAAGAAGGATGAGGGCAAAATATTAAATCCCCTAAGCAGCAGCTGAAATAGGCTCTAAATTAATCATGATTCTTAGAAACTCTAATAAGAAGGGACTGATGAAAAACAGCTGCACCCAATCCCTATAAAAACCTTCAAAAAGAAGGGAATTAAGTGATAATGTTGTTGGAAGGGCATATCATCACAGGATGGTCTCCTGCTGCTATAAAATGCAAGCACAGAACCAAGTACTTTTCCAAAGGGAGATGATTATGATGAGTTTCAGCCCTGTTTTCAGTTCCTGGGCTTGATTTCTGCTCTGCAGTGTGGTGACACAGCTCTTCCTTGACTAGACTTTAAATTGTACTGAGCACTAAAAGAAAGAGCATCCAGTTCTAATGTTTATTTAAAGTGGTATTCAAAACACGTTCTCTGATGCCAACAGAGATTTGTGTGAGAAGAAGAAAGTGTATCCAAAGTATGGCTTTGGAAACAAGGGTAATAGAGGGGAAAAATAAAATATATGCTGACCATTAAGTGTTGAAGGTCTTCAATATCATAGACCAAATAAAATTAACTTACAGCCCAGTATTGCTGAAGGAGAAAGTATCCCACAGAGAGGCAGGATATAAGTCTATGTCGCTCAGGAAACTGGTTGTCTGCACAAAGAATCTTTTGTAGAATAGTGAGAGATGATACTAACAGGTTTTAGTAGCGTTTCAGCAAACAAAATTATAATTGTTTGGCAACATTAATGGCGCAACAAGGTGATGTTTTACAAAATCAGTAGTTTATGGAAAGAAGGAAAAATGACTTTTTGCATGATTCTCCAAAAAATGTAGATTGGTTTATTTTGGGTTGTTGTTTTTTTTTTTTTTTAAAGAAAACCAGTCATCTCTCAGTGATTTCCTTTTCTCTGTGTGTTGCTGCTTCTGAGCGTCTCCCAGGACAAACAGTTGTGCAGCCCACAGTGGAGCTGCAGTCTCCACATGCAGGTTTCCTGGTCTCCATGGGTTTACAGCAGCTTTTCCCCAAAACTCTGTGGGATTTGAGCCACGCTGACAGCCTGCAACTGTGAAATCTCCCTTACTGAAAAGACATGTATAACATCAACTTACAGGTTTAAGCACCCAGATACCATGGTCTATGTTTTGCCTCAAAAAGGTCTTTTGGTGACTGTATAAAACTGTTTGTTTGTGGGACTTTTCATCTCATGGAACAAATTGCTTAATTTTTGTCATCTTCAGTTTCTGTGATTTTAAGATTTTCTTAATGCTCGTAGTTACACTGGAGACTCCATGAACGAAGATTTCAGGACTCCCATGTGGAAATGTACTATAGCATTCATAGCTGCTATTTCTCCAACTCAAGTCACACCAATAGGAAATGACTCCTGGGTAGGGGACATTATATTATTATTATTACACATAAACTATAAACATTCATCTAACATTCCTCCAGAAGCTCAGTTATTTCCCTCTGAGCTGATTGTATGACTAAGGTCTATCTCACAATCAGTAAGAGTTTTGCTTGCATGTGCACTGGCGGAGAGACAAGTAGAGGTACAAGCACTACAGAGGGGTCATCAAGCAGGTCCTCACTCCCACAAGGAGGCTACTATCACTGCCTCAGTGTAAGGTTTTGGGTTCCTCCGCTTCCTGCCTTGTACAATCCCCAAGCCTGTAATTTCCCAGCATAGCTAAATGTCGAACCTTGAAAAAAATGTTCAATAATGCAAAAGTATTTAGTAACGACAAGCCATTCCGAGGACCCTGTAAGAGCCATGAACATGTTTGTTTTAACCGAGGTAGGGTAGGGTTTGTAGCATGCTAGAACGATGAAAACAGCCCTGCTTAACAACTCCTCTCATCTCCTGTTCTGACGGCCCCTTTCTCATATCACCAATATTACCCGCTTAGAAAGTGGATTTATGCCAACGTCTAAAGCACTTCTTCTTCTTTCAGCACACCAGATGGTACTAAAAATTCAAAATATTTCCTACAACAGCTGTATCTTTGACAACAAAATTAATACAAGCTGAAATACCACTGTTATGTGTAATGACCAGACTCCTCAGTTTTATGTCTAATGCAACAAGGCATTTTATAGTTAAAAAATAGATCTGATCAACTCAGTATTGCATCAATCATGTGACTCTATCTGGGTTTTCAAAACCAGATGCAAAATTTTGTGCCTTTATAGTTTAACAGCTGGTCTGATAAGAATGTAAAATACACCTTTCCCTAGAGCTATAATAAATGTGTTAACACTTTCTTACAACCAACCCTTTCCTACAACTCATCATTTTCTTGCCCCAAGCTCCGTCTGTATGTATTTGATGATATAAATCTTTTAAGCAGGTTTTGACCAGGAGCTAACTTTCGATTCAGACAAAACAAAAAATGCAAATGATTGTGCTTTCAATTTCCATCTCCCCTAACACAAATGTGTACAGTAGGGTTTTTTAATGATCTATTTGTTAGATCATTAGCTGGATTATTATAAGGCATACAGGTCACAAAGTTTAAGTATTTTGAACAGTGTGGTAGCTTTGGCATGCCCTCAACAGTGAGCAATAAGGGCAGGAAGCACACACACACACAAAACCCCTCTAGCCAAATAATTTGCCCATCAAAAGGGTGTAATATCCAAGCAATGTAATGAACACAGTTCTGTTATCTGTATATGTTTCTACACGTACATGAGCATTCTTGATGCTAGTCTGTGAACATCTGCTAAAAAATTCAATTAACAGTGCTGGTAAGCAAGAAATGACTGTTAGCTCATGTAGAAAGGGAGGATGGTCTCGTGGTTATTGACACGGGACTCAGCCTAGGGAGGGACAAGATCACGTCCCTGCTCTGTCACAGGTTTGTGACACTGAGCCACCTTGACAGGAAAACTCACATCCCAAAATTATCTAAGGCCTGAGGAACCTGTGGGATCTATCGTGGTAACAGACACTAAAACCCCAGCACATCAGCTCTGGCCATCCTTTTCCCAGTCAGACCTTGCCTGTGGTAGGTGAACATCACCCTCCCCACCTCTGTGTGTCTGTCTTTGCTCTCTACAAAGTGCCAATCTCTGCTTTTCTACTGGCACCTTCCCTGCACAGATCACTCCTTTCAGCTCTTGCAATGCAATTCCCACCCTCATCTGTAGTCTTCCCTTTTCTCCAGGATCTACTCCTCATTCACACCAGTGTGTGCTCGCAAAAGTTGTCTGACATTGAAACGATGCAGTTGGCCTGATGCTGTCATGATGGATGTGGAGGTGATGAGCAAAAGGCTGTTATTTGAGGATGTAGCACTAGAGCTATTTTTAACCATCTTCCTTTTGCAGAACTGCAATGCTGTCATATTAGTTCAGCATACCTGAAAACTAACATTCCTAAAGCAAAGCATGAGAGGTTATGGATTTTCAGAGTATTCTTGGAGTTCAATAATTTTTGTTTGTTAATTCTTAAAAACTAGACAAAAATTATTTTGGAATGCACTTCATTTAAAAATTTGCAGTCTCTACTCTCAGCTGCATTAAAGACACGACACAGGCTGGAAGTGGAATTGCAGACCATAAATTAGACGGAGGTGGAGAAGCAAGACAGCTTACATCACTCAGGGCTCCCTGCAGGTGCCTCCCAAAGTCTACATTCTGCCCTGTGACCTTGCAGGAACAAGACCATGGTAGGAAGGTGGGCAGTGGCTGTGCTCAATGACTGATGAAGGCATTTTGTTGAAGCCGTATGAAGGTAGAATTGATGCTAGTTTTGATTTTGTTTTACCCAATATGAGTGTTGCCATTTCAAATTTTAAAGTAATTAATTAATTCTTACATTGTGTGGCAAGTTCTAAATGAAATTTTTAGTGTTCCCCTTCAAAATAAATATTCTGTCCAAACTGATGATCAAAGAGGTATCAGACAAACTTGTGTGACCGTAGCAGATGTGAACAGGTGATTTTACTCTAGAAAAATCTCTTAATTATTTTATCTAGAAATCTGAATTAATCTAGACATCCAAATTTTTATAGGTGGGTCTAAACACAAGGGTGAAGTCTTTCAGCCTCTCCTCAAACACAGTGCATCCCCACAAGCAGCTATTTCAAGATGAAAATTATGGGTGACTTCTATGCCCTGGTGATCACCTGAGCAGGATCAGGAGAACAGGCTCCTCTCTTTTTATGGTGAAGACTTAGCTGATCTTGGAGGCTTAGAGTTGTCCTTGTTTTCCTTCCACTTCCCACCCCTCCAGAGCCTCAAAGTCCATTGACTGGTGTCCAGGCAAGAGCTGACCCGCTGTGAAAGCAGGGACCCCTTTTAATTCAAGTAAAAAGTAATTTTAAAGCTGAATTTGGGAAAAAATTCTCTAAAGGGCCTGTTGTATCTCCTTTAATTTTTGAGGGAACGAAATAAACAACCAATAACAAAGTAGGGCTTTCTGAGCACTGTTGTATTATTTTGCATTTGGCCAAGATTTACTTAACGGTTGTTTATTTCCATTTCCATTTGCACAAATCCCTGTTAAAGACACGGGTCTGTAGCTCACTGGAAGCTAAAGAGATGGTCACACTGTTGGTTAAGCCCCAGCTTAGCTGCTGGTTTGGAACCAATAAAACTCAGCCTCCGAACCCTGACTCCGCCACCTGCTTTCATGGTGCCTGCAAAGCAAGCACGAGCTGAGCATCAGCAGAGGGCCAGCCTGTCCAGAAGATCTTCCCATGCACAGCGTGGGCAGCAAGCTGTGCTACACTTCAGCCTCTAACAGCTATGGGGCAGAAATTTCCTTTGAAGCCACTTTTCATTTCTATCTGTTTCATACCAGTGCGAAGCCGAAGAGGTTAAAATGGAAAGTGCCAGTTCTTTAAGCTAATCTGTTTGGTTTTGAGCAAGAATGAAGAATAGCTGAAAAGAGGTTAAAAGAACATTTTAAAGTTAGTTTTTGCCATCCTTCTTGCTAAGACTTCATTCCCAACTTTGTACTCATGTGGGCAAAACTAGAGCAACTCAGGTGATTCATTGGGCCAAGGTTCTGGAATCACTATTTAATCACATTCTTGGAAGCCAAAGCCTTCATTAAAATGACTTCCTTCTTCAGTGCTCTCTCTGCTGCCAAAACGAAACGCTGTGCATTTGAATGATTCCTAGAAGACCATCTGCACTTCCCAAAGTCTGTCCCTTTCCCAGCCACAGCACATACATAATCACTATGGCTAACTGATTATTCTGGGAGCGTGTGTGATTCCCAGCTTGTCAGATTTTCGTGGTTTGAGATGCTGACATACATCTCCAAGCTGAACACTTTCAGCTGTAGGATAAAGCACACAGAGGAAAACCGGGTGAGTTTAGTACACCTGTTCTCCATCCATCCACCAAGAACACAGTCTTTGAAGACTCAGGACAAATTCACTGTAGACTCCCAGAGGTAAAAGGAAATGAATGAAGTCACTCTGCAATATTTTATTTGCTGCTAAGATACCACAAGTTTGAAGGAAAGCTGACACCAGGAACGGTTACACAGGCATCCCAGGAAAGAGCTCAAGAAGCAGTGAACACCACCCATACACTTTTAGTGCATTAATAGCTAAGCTCCACATATTTAATAGCTTGCCCTTCATCAAAAAGATTTATGATGCTTGGTAACAGAATGGTATTGCAGAGACTGTGCTGCAGGAACACTATCCTTGTGGTGGCATGCAATGACATCTCTGGAATAAATGACCTCTCTCCCTTATTGCAGTAAGTGGTCTCAATCTTTCCGAACAATCTGTTTACTGAAAGAGAACTGGGCTGCAGATCAGTGCACACCGTGTCTGATTAGCAGTATGGAGACTCCAAATCCTGTCTTTTTCTTCCGTGAGGTGACTGAGGCCCCAGCTTTACCCTTTACTTCCTATTACTGAGGAGCTCATGGTCTCTGCCGTTCTGCTGTCTCTTAGGGCCCAGCCATAACCCAGAACCTTCTTTTACACTCCTCAGGTGCTTTTGCATTCCTTTAATTCTAAAATCCATTTTGTCAAAACCAGAGAGCAACTATGTGTACTTTAGATGTCTTCACACAACCACAGGAGCCACGGAGTGTAAACTGCAGACAGCACTGTGTCAGACCGTATATTTATGGCTTGCTACTGGCTATTGCTGGTTTTTGTCTTACTCCTGAATGTATTCTTGCTTTCACTCTTCACTCTGTCACACTTTGTACCAGTTATCTGCCACTCACTGTCTCCAAAGCCAGGATTCATCCTTGGTAGTGGCAGAACACAAAATTTATTTCTTTGTATAACCAGAATTACGTCAAAAAAGCTCTGTTTGTAGGAAACAATGTGTAAGCTGGCATGGACGTGAGGTGTGTGCACAGCCAGTTAGGAACTACTCGGGGTGAAATGTCTGTTCAAAAGTACTAAACTGAGGTAGTTGCAATGCTGTAGTCATTTCTACAGGGTGAAAGACAGAATATTTTCCTGGCAACTGGCTGAAAAAATGCAACAGCATCACCAGTGTCCTTCTCAGATAGGGAATCTGCCTGGGAAAGCTGCTTTTGAGACACAGCACATCTTAGCCAGAGCAGCAGTTTACCTTGGATGGTGTCGTACTTTCTCCTGTAGCAGGTTATCTTGACAGAGGTTCATGCTCTCCAGAGCATTTGTTCCATATTCTTCTCTTTGTTTCTTGTGCTAATGCTCTGCAGTCTGCTCTTGTTTTAATCACATCTTTAGCCTGGGATCTCCTTTTTTATGGCAATCCCTGAAAGTTCCGCTTAGCTTTGTGTCTCAATAGTCACAATACTACCTTTCTAGTCACTTTTAGTTCCACAGAGTGACCCTGAGGTGTCCTTAGCCTTGCTAAGGTGATTGCACACGTGATGGATATTTGTAGGCTGGTTTGTGTGAGGATTTGGGAGGCAGAGTCTGTTCTTATCTCTGTCACTTCACTTAGTGGGTCACCTTGGAGGAGTCCGTTCCCTATTCTTTGCTTCAGTTTTCTCATATGTAAGAAGAGGTATTTAATATTTCTTGATAAAAAGCAATTAGCTAAGCCGTAATATAATTTCCCTTCCTAGTTATCTGTCATACTGCTGTCTGCTGAGAGAATGCTCAATCTGTGTGCTCTCATGCTTGCAAATACACTGAGGCACTATTTATTTTCTTTTTATTTAGCCTCTCTTATACTTCTTGGGCACAATCTTTGTGACTTTTACTCCCCATAAAAATAGGCTCTAATACTCTGTCTATCCTAAGTCCCATCATAGCACTCTTGGTAGACAAACACCCCCCTTAACAAAAAAAAAAAAACAAACCAAAAAAAAAAGGCATTAGAGTTTTTAATTACAGTTCAGCTTCTCATAGATGATTTCTGTTTGAAGCAATATGGTATTTGAAGCAATTCAAAGTAAGTGTTGACACCCCTCCTCTGCGAAGGACTCTGACACAATTCTCCTTGACTGTAGACTGCACAAGAGAAACAGATCTCAACAGAGCAATACCTGGGATTCTGCACCTTTCTGGAGCGTCCTTTGGAAGAGCCTTCTAACATCTTCCAGGACAATGCACATGATGCCTCCACACTTTGGAGCATGACTTGCGGTGGTGGCGAGTGTGTGTTCAGGGTAACTGTACAGGGCCTGTTTAAGCAGTCCAGTGTGTCTGGGATACTCCAGTGTCACGGTTTATACACTGTGCAGACAATCTACCATGTGCGATGGCCATGTGTCTGGAGCTTCTGGAAATTCGACAGCTCCATTAGCATAATTTCTCTTTCTCCTTCTCTTTGCACAGCCAGACATCTTTGATAGACCAAAAAGCTCTTTCTTAGCCATGATGAAGTTTCCGAGTAGAGAAGAAAAGTGGACATATCTGGGAAGATTCAGCAATGTTTTGGTTAAAAACCAACATTAAGTCCAGTAACCCTCACCTCCCTTTACTTTCCACTTCTCCCTAACATTCATATGATTTTTTTTTTTCCCTAAGCACATAGACAATCTCCTCCTGCCCTCTCCTTGGATTGTCATCCCCTTGGAGTCTTCTCCCTCCAGCTAGTTTTCTATTTCTTTGTCTTGCAGTGCAGAGGCGAAAAGCCCTCTCTGTAAAGGCTTTGTGAAGGCCTCCCTTCCTCCTTTTTGCCCAAAGCCACCTCAGTCTTCAGTCTGCTGCTCTGTCACCTTTGCTCCTTTGCTCTTCTGCTTAGGGATTTTCCACTCCT
>NW_010402839.1:0-876 GCF_000710305.1 Buceros rhinoceros silvestris | reverse complement strand
CTGATAACGTTACTCAAACTAATTTTCCCACTCAGTCACCTCCCTTATCACAGTCACTGTTTGGCCAGAGCCCAATGGGTATGGTTTATGAGCTCTGCTGTTTGTTCTGCAGCTTTTTCTGGCCAGGGTGAGTGATGTGTCTCAGGGTCTGCATCAGATCCGGATGATTCACAATACCTTGAGACATATAACGAATACATTTTGAACCATTTCGTGAAATAAATGTATTTCATAAATTCAAGTAATTTCATCACCAGGAAAAAAAAACCAGTTTATTTTTTTTTTCCTTTGAAACTCTATCTTTATCTAGTCCTTAGCTGCCCATGTCCAAGTTCTGACTGTAACTTGGTTCAGCTTCTGTGTCAATGACCATAAAAGGAAGATGTCAAGGGTTAGGGCTGGTCGAGCCACTAGATGAATGACACTCTTTATTACCCCTACCATGTCCTCCCCTTCACAAAGAGAGAAGGAGTCAAGGACAGAGACTTATGGATTGGAAAAGAAAACTAAAACTGCTTTAATGAAAATAGTAACAATAAAATTAACTATATGCAAATATATACAATAACAATACCGAACCCAACAGCCTTGATGGCAACCACGTCACCATCACCACTGATGTGCTGGGCAGATGCCAGAGAAGGGCCAGGCTGGATTCAGCAGCAGCGGCACCCACGTCACCATCACCACTGATGTGCTGGGCAGATGCCAGAGAAGGGCCAGGCTGGATTCAGCAGCAGCAGCAGCACACAGGAACCAGATGCAGGAGCTGGATTTCTGAACTGGATTCAGGGTTGCACAGCCTGGGATCAAAGGCAGAATGAACAGAGTCCTCCTCGGATGCCGGCCATTGAAGGAGAGAGCAAGAGAGAGAAA
>NW_010402838.1:18349-21708 GCF_000710305.1 Buceros rhinoceros silvestris | reverse complement strand
GTAAAGATTATTTCTCACTGGTTTTCCCACTTCAGTCAAATACAAAGTTTTCTTTACTCCTCCCTTCTCGCTATATATGCAGAAAAGAGTAATACAAGAGTCAGTAAAGATTATTTCTCACTGGTTTTCCCACTCCAGTCAAACACAAAGTTTTCTTTACTCCTCCCTTCTCCCTATATATGCAGAAAAGAGTAATACAAGAGTTGTCAGATATAAAACCAGAGAAAAACTTCTCCATTGCGAATTCTGCAGCTTCTAAAGTATTTATTAGGGATCAGACTTTTGCTTGAATGTGAAAGAATTTGCACACCCGTGTAGTCTCCGTACTGTCTGTTAGCCTCAGGTTCTTCCACTCCTTCCACCCAAGCCCTGCATGCAAATCTTTCCTGTAGTCCCAAGAGTTCCATAACTGCAGTCTTAACTGTCTTTAAAATGTCCCTTTTGCTTTACTTCTTCCTAGACAATATTCTGCTGAGTTTTGTCACAGAAAAAAAAACCTCTTTAGCGTAATGCAGTTGCCCTGCCTCTGCCTGCAAATAAGGATCTCTGTGATTTCCCTTGTGTTACCTCTTAAACTTCAAATTCCCCCTAAATATCAGCAAAGCTCCACTGTTTTCATCCAGACCTCTGTATTAACTATTTTATCATGATGCTTACAGAAAACTTTTGATGTAAGCAGGCAACAAAAGCTGTAACACTGATACTTTGTGTTCTTTTTTTATCCTTCTTGAATACTGGCTATGAACTAAAAATACAGCAGGATCTCCTTTAATACTGTTAAAAGGGTGTGAATTCACTTTATGTAGCATCATCCTACTCAGTAAATGTGATAAATTCCCATGAATGTTCACCGAAGTGTCAGGCTGGGTAAGACTTTCATGTTAGAAGATTATTAATTTTTACAAACAAGAGAAATCCAAACCATCTGGTCACCTCCTGGGACGTGGTGTTCTAAGCAGTGTTGCATTGATTCTACATGTTCCCTCTACTTCAGTGCAGTCTGAGGTGATTTGACTCAGGTGACTGCAGCGGCCCTCTCTTAGCTCAGCCTTCTTCCTTGCTGTGTCATGAGAAATAGCTGGACACTGAAACCACAGACAGACTTCATAAACAAGGGCCAGAAGGGTTAGGAAGTAAGAAAAATAAGAAGAGGAACTTAAATGGGATAGAACTTCTTCTTTCTTGGAAGGGTCTGGTCCGAATGTCTCACAAATTACTAGCAAGACTGCTCTTATCTCCCGGTCGCTGCTTGGAACTAGCTTGAACAATCAAGGAAAATCTTTGCTTTCCATCAGTCTTCCAATGTAATCTATAAGATGGATATGTAATGCAGTCAACAACAAGCACGAAGCATCGCTGCTGTAAGATGCAGCATCCTGGACCGAAACTAGGCCAGGCCTTAGGTTTGGCTGGGATTCAGTAACTTAGGAGGTGAGACTATCCACTGTCTCCTGGCTGAATGGGCCCATTGCAACCCCTGTAGTTCTGTGACAGAGCGCATTAGCGTAGATGAAGTGGTGAATCTCACTTCATTGACAGGCCTAGCGTACAGCTGTTAGGATGAGGCCGTCAACCACGTCATCAGCTTACACATCTACACTGACACTCACGGACCCAGTTACATCATGGCTGTGTTGCCAAAGCCCACATTAAACCAGTGTGGTTTTTTACCTGTCCGTATCATTGTTGGCAAGAGTGAACTGTATTTGCTTTGTAGAAAAATTAAATTAGCTAAGGTTGCTGGTTTAGCTTCTTTTATCAGACCTCAAACAAAAATTAAACCAGCAACCTTAGCTAATTTAATTTTTCTACAAAGCAAGAGTGAACTGTATTTGCTTTGTAGAAAAATTAAATTAGCTAAGGTTGCTGGTTTAGCTTCTTTTATCAGACCTCAAACAGCCTTCAAGAGAAACACAGTTCTCAAAGTTGACTGACTACTGGGGGCAGCTGCCCAAAGCTGCCCAAGTACTTCAGTACTGCAGTTGTGAGTAAAAAGCAGTGGAGAAAATGTAAGAATTGACTATTGAGGCAGAAAATTAATGCTATCTACTGTCAAAGCACAGTAGAAAACAGCTAATGTGCTACTTGTTGGTCCGTTGACCATAGGAAATATTGTTTAGTTAACTTAGTTTAGGTCCCCATACTCAGTACTGTAATTTCAGAGCAGCACCTGGTGGTGTGATTCTGAATCCTCAGAGTAACAGCTTTCAAGTTAAACCTGCCCTAACTAATAATTTCATTAGTCCCTAGGATGCATTGACTGATCCGTGGATGTTAACTATCTCCCTTTGTGAGATTCCTGGATGCTGGGAAGCTTGAACTTTGCAGCCTGAGCAGCAAAGCTCACTTGTCTGTGAGTGACAGGATAAAAACAAAAGCAAAAAGATCTGACCCACTATTCCTTACCCACTGGTTTAATAACCAACCAAGCAAACTCCAGACACCACTGCAGTAGGAAGTACTGCACAGACTACATATCTGGCTACTGATCTCTTTATAGTCCACCCTGCGTTAGGCGTAGCTGAGCATCAGCACTTCACATGCAGCCAGTGCTCCTGAAAGGCTTGTGGAATAGCAAGTGGCACGAAAAAAGATTGCTTCATTTATGAGATAGATGATATACACACAGATGGTTAGGGGCTCCCTAGTGAGAAGACCGAGTGTAGTTAGCTATAAGGCACAGATTAATGGAAATTCTGATCAGTAGCTTGTACTAAAGTTTTTCTGGGTCTTTTCCCAACCTCTAAATTGTGAAATGTTGGCTCCTTGTGGCCTAGAACTCTAGTTCAGGTGCAGGGCTCACACGCTTATCATCTTCTCATCAGTCCTGTGGTGGTGTTGAACAGTAAGTGACTCCTATCTCAGGAACGTGTTGGGAAATACAGCTTCACTTTTTTATGGAGCTGATAACTATAGTTGCTGCTTCTAATGTGAGAGAATGTCACCTTGCTATATTGAACAGACTAATAGCAAAGAGTCATCAGAGGGGTGAAAAAAGTGATAGGTGGATGGAGTAAAGTCTAAGGGATTTCATCTGCTGCTTACTCTTTGCTGCAAACAAGGCCTTGCTCAAGTTTTATGTATTTTAATTTCAGGCAAAGAGTCCTTTTGATGGAAAGCCTTCTGTGGTGTGGACTTTTCTCCTGCTGAGAAGAAAAAAACTACTTTTTTGGTAACAAGCCAGAATAGCAAATACATATGCAAAGTTTAGAGAAATATTCTTCCATTAACAGATAAGGATTTTACTTCCCCGTGTTTATTTCCATTTATAGACTAAATTGATACAACTGAAATAACCTTGGGTGTTACATAGTCAGATCTTGAAGATGAACTTCTAGTTAGTATTTATATTTTCTTTG
>NW_010402838.1:12401-18155 GCF_000710305.1 Buceros rhinoceros silvestris | reverse complement strand
AAAATACACAGGAAATTACAACATGTTTCTGAGTAATAGGCAGTCATCTTATCTTGTTAGAAATTGATTTAAAAATAGGCAAGAGTAAGCATAAAAAATGTTAGCCAAAATTTAAAAAACCCTTCAAAAGCAAACCCTTGATAAGTCCACTCTATTCAACAACAGATGAAAAAAATAATGCTTTTATTTGTAAGGTGAAGTTCTTTATGATAGTAAGATGCTTTGTACTGCTACCATAATTTTCTCACACATAATATCAAGGATCTCTCCTTCCCTCCCACTAGAGCCTGGCCCAATTACTCCATAATCTAACAGACATCTTGGAAGCTGAACTGAATCAAACTTTTTGAGGATACTCATGTATTTAATACAGAAATAGTTTAATTGCCACTGCTGTATGCAACGTTGGTGACATCAGATAAAGCATGAAGTCTGTAACTGTTTGCCATTTCACACAGAATTCTTGTACCTCCTGTTTTTTTCTGAAGAAGCATCTCATGCTTCACCTTTTACTTGTTAAAACTTCACACAAGATAATTCAGTGAATGAGGTTGACTGTAGAAACAACCCTTGTTACTCTCAAACCTAAATAAAGCAATAAATAAGAATAGCCTTATAATTTCCATCTACCCAATGGGTAGATGGGTTTTATGTGTTGTTAGTATACTTAAAAACCATTCTTACCAAGAATTTTAGTGTGGTCCCTTAAAACTTCAGATTATATAAGGATTTTTAAGTATCTAAAAATTTTTTTCTGAAGGAAAACTTAAAACTTCCAGAGCTTTTGTTTTGCATGTACAGTCCTTTCCTGTTTTCTGCACTCAGACTTTCTACAAATCCCAAATAATTTTACCGGAAATTAAAAATGTTGTATCTTCATACTTTGAGCTTCTCGCCACCTTGCTGAGGTTTTCAGCCCAGTGAAATAGTGCTAAGTTCATGATGTGGATGCTAACTTAGGAACTGAACTAGGCTGTCAATGCCAATTCTCTTATAACAAACCCTAATAACTTTTTCTTGTCTCTGGCTTTACCTGGACTGCTTAGTAAATGCAAGCGTACGAAGAGAAAGGAAGGAATGACACAAAACCACGTTATTCACCAAGTCCGTGTTCCTTGCTAGAGATCTTCCGTGCTTACTAAAGTATCTTCTTGTTTGGCTACAATGAAACTTTTTTTCCTGTCTTCCTCTGTTACAGTATGACTCAACTGTTCAAACAGCTTTGATATCTTGGCAAATCTCAGGTGATCCTGAAATCTTCGTGCAGCAAAAGCATAAAGCAGAGGGTTAATACAGCTACTGATGAATACAAGCGCTCCAGAGATGTACACTCCTCTGTTTACAATTTCATCCAGCGCCAAAGACATTTCCTCATTAGAGAGTTCTGTCTCAATTGAAATAATGTCTAGGACGTTAAAGAGATGATGCGGGAACCAGCATAAAATGAATGCCACCACCATGCTGGCAATGAGCCGTTCCGATCGCTGCTTGGATTGGTAAGTCATTCTGCTTATTCTTCTTGCAACACACATGTAACAAGTGCAAATAATTAAAAAAGGGATTACAAAACCTGCAAGAGTCTCCAGCAAAAGATACGACATTTTCTGTCTATTAGAAGAGTAGTTGCGACATGTGCATAGTAGTCCACCATTCATTTTTTCTGTCTCTTGAAACGGAATGACAGAAACGCCGAAGGCAATAGACAGGAACCAAATGAGGAACACGATGAAAGAAATCTTTTCTTTTGTTTTGTATCTTTGAATTGTGAAAGGGTAGAACACGGCCATTAACCGCTCCAAACTCAGTGCTGTAATCAGAAATATACTAGCGTACATGCTGCAGTAAATAATGAAAACCAGGATTTTGCAGGAGATGACTCCAAAAACCCATGAGTCAGCAAAGGAATAAATCCAGATGGGTAGAGTAATAAGCACGAGGACATCTGCAATGGCCAGGTTCAAGATCAGCAGGACTGAAGGAGATACTTGCTTCATTTTTGTACAGACAGTCCAGATGACGATGCAATTTCCAGGGGTCCCAATAATAAATGACAAGCTCAGTATTACGCAGACTACTGACCTCACAATATTCCACGTTGAGAGGGTACTGTTTTCCTCAGCTTGACTCATTTTGGAAATTCTTCGGCTTTCTTGGCTGCCAGTATCCTCAGTGCTTTGCACTCTGCTTTTATTCTAAAGGTGCAAGTGAACTACTCACAAGAAGGTTCTCCAACTGATGTTCTGTAGACTAATATGGCTCACATATGAGCTCACATCGTAATGCTTGCTCTCACAAACATCTGACCACATACGGAAGTTCCTGTTGTTTAGGAAGACTGCATTTTTACATAGAAAGCAATACCAAAATACAGTGCAGCACCTGACTTTGCTTTAAGTTATACACCCATCATACTCGGGCAGATTTTAAGCTTTCAAAGTGCCCCTATTTAAATGAGCTTGTCACTTTAAGATACTGATCTAATCAAGAGCTATGAAGAGAAAGAAACCCTCTTGATGCTGTTCTAGTCTTGTCTGTATGAATAACTCAACATTTGGTAAAATAAAAGCCAGAAGAGAGAGGTGGCAGATAAACTACAAATGTGCATTGACAAGAAAGTCCATTCCAGAGCATAAAAAAATATTGTGCTTACTGCCTTCATGTAATCATTTCTAATTAAGCAGAAAAGTTGATGATGCTTTAGAAATACTTTGGCATACAAGAAATCAACATTTGTCCTCTAGTTAGACTGTACAGGTACAATAAAGTGGGTGAGAATTGTATTTGCAGTGCTCTGGAAAACTGCAGTCCTTCAGCCAGACAATAACCATTCAAATAGTCTGGATATTGGGTCAGAGGAGGAAATGCCCTGTGTCAGAGAGAAAATGTATTATGTTGTCTTTCTGCTGTGCCAGCAACTGGCTATGGCTACACATCCTAGGAAACTTGGTAGTCAGTGCCGTGTTCAGTCCCGTGTGAATCCCAAGCTCTTCAGTGTCTCACCAAAGGATATGAAAGTATTTGTTATCCTGATACCAAATTCATTTTAGAGATCAAGTTCATCTCTAAAAAGGAGGAACTAACACAGCAGCACCAACAGAAATATTCAAGAGTCACAGAAGTGAAACTGCAAGGGTATTTTCTACAAAAAAGACGAACAGATAAAAAGAGTCAGGCGTAGCGCTCTCTTAAATTTAAGACTGTGATACAGATTATTTCCCTAAGTGTTGAGGTAGAATTTTACAAACTTGGCAAACGTAGGGCATAATATTGCACTGAAAAGTATCTTTCACCATGGAAAAAGGATTGCAACACCACCATCCCAAATCAGCTTAGCTGGTTTTGATCTCATAAGAGTATAATGAGATCAAAAGCAAATCCAAAATAACTCCAGTGAAGTCAAATCTTCAAAATACTGTTTGTGTAATAAAGATTTTAATTTGGACTTAATCTGATACATGATTCCAGTTACTTCTATTTTTAACTACACTTAATAAGGATTGGGTAGGGGAAAAACTCAATCTAGTTGTTCCTATTCTAAATGAAATTTCTGAAAACCATTTGTAAAAATCCACTAATGAAAGGCAATGATGAGCAATGTCCCTTCTACTAATGAAATCACCTTTACACGCAGCATTATTTTTCCAGAAGTAATTTTGGAAGAGTTCTTGATTAATTTCTTGCCACTGGCATGTCAAGACTGAACTAAGTTGCAGATTTTTGGACAAAAAAAAAAACCACCAAGGAAAGATGCCCAGTACCTCTTATCACATGATGCTACAAGGACAGGCAGATACTTTTAGTAAAGTCTGAATCAAGATTATTATTATTATTATTGTATCACATGCTGATTCTTAAGGATTTGGCCTGAGTTGCAGAGGCACAGGTGACTAGAAGCCAAGGTAACTAAAGACTCCAGACAGTAGAAGTTACACCGATTACCAGGAATTCTGCTGAACTGAAAGCTAAGACAATTGGTAAAAGCTCTCTGTTACAATAAGCTATGCTCACTGCTAGAAATTGTAGAGAACAATAAGCTATGCTGAGAATTACGATTCTACTGTCACGATAAAGCTCTAATTGTACCACAACCTTTGGCCAGTTCTCATACTACCAAGGACCCCTAAAAGGACCTGTACGTTCCTGTAGTGCTGGGTGACACCTCTGTATGACTGTCGTCTTTGAAACTTTACGTCTGGTGCCAAAGAGCAGTTGTCTGTGGAACTACTGGCATCAGTATTAGCATAGTTCTAATCCAGCGGTGTACGGATCTGTTGAACTTCTGAAGTATCTGACCTTACACTTTTCGGAAACACGTTTCTCTACTTCAGCTGAAGGCCGCTTGCCAGACGGCCTCTGCCTCTGGCTGGATTTTTCATTTAAACAAGAAAACAAATTAATCTCAGAATTGCAGCAACAGCCTGGGAATTCTGTTTCAAAAAAGATCCCAGACAAGTGTTGAAATGGTATGACTCCTTGAGTAAGACTCTGATGACAGGCTATTAGACCTAATACCGCGGACATGAGAGTTAACATAACCTAGGGAGCATGTTTCAGAAGAGCTCTAGGTGACTGTTGGATCATTACAAACTCTTCAGACAGTTCATAAGCTGTCTTTAATATCCTCTAGAAGTGCCTGACTGCTATTTGTCAAATATACCCTAGCAGAGCACAAGTCTAGAAGTGCCTGACTGCTATTTGTCAAATACACTCTAGCAGAGCACAAACCTTATGGGAAATTTAACAAGTATTTCCATTAACAAGGGGAGCAGTGCACTATGTCCAATAACATGCTAATCAACTCGGTATCTCACTCAACATAGTGACCAAATGGGGGTGCGCCTTTTAAGCTCTTGCAGTTGGTCTTTTGACTCCGTAAGTTCTGGTCTAACTCTATTAACAGCAGTGAAATTAGGCTGCATTTCTGTGTTTTAAAAAAAAAAAGTTCTAAATGAAAAGTTCTGTGAAGTGTTTTCTGTGCATGCATATTATCTGTAGTGCAATAATTAACCTGGGAAACTTTCTGTTAAGTCCTTTACCTTTAGATTGGCAAATAACTTCTGAAAACTTCCCAAGCTCAAGAAGTCTATGCTACTGCCAAGAAACATTTTGAACAGAATTTACTTTGGCTTAAATATTAGGGGGGGTGTTTCACTAATCCTTCAAATTATTTATTTTCCTTTGTATGCATGCAGGAGCTTCCCTCTGGTGGATGGTCTGTCACACTGCCACTGAGCATTTTCAGACAGCTGGGTTTCGACCACTACTTGTAAAGTACAACTGACATTTCCATCCACCCCTCCATGCAGAGCACGCCTGCACCAACTGACAGAGTAGCTGATGCATGGGAAATCCACATCGCGTAACTGGTGTGAGTAGCTGTACCGGAAGCCTTTTCACATCCTCTCTAATTTTTGTCTTCAGAAGGATCCCCTGGGTGTTTATCTAGTAAGTGATTGCAGAATAATGATCACCAAGTATCACGTATCTGCTCAGACACTGGAAACTGCCTGAGAATGCTGAAGGGGGAAGTTACCAGTCTAAACCCCTTAGTCCTTCAGCCATTGGAACAAGGTAGCATTTGCAGGATTGCCACAGCTGTCTCACAACAACCTCAGTTCAACAGTGCTGTTAACGATGGTGAAAGGTGGCACCGCTTTGCCTTGATGAGAGGATTATGGACTAGGCAATCCAAATGTTGCTTTCTTGAATACAGGCGGGGCTCCTATACAAATGGGGGGGCGCAGCAGCCGGCAA